>NC_133331.1:8718516-8998663 GCF_042186555.1 Aquarana catesbeiana
GACCTCAAGAACACAAATTATAAACTACGATCTCATATAGCATGCCTTACCGAGCCCAGACATTCACTACCGGGGCTCCATAGAGCCATAGGGTTCCTCTGGAAGTTGTCAGGAGGCTCGAGGAGCGAGCATTTGCAAATGGACCTCCTGCTTGGTGATGCCTGAATAGTTCTGGAGTCAACGTCACCGGACAGCAACAATGAGGTTGGACCAGTGAAGTCTCTTCCCACTAATAAGTAACCAACGACATCACAAGATCTTTTAGCCGTCCCAGTGACCATAATGTGAGGGGTTCGCCTGCCACTGATATGCAAGGGGGGGTGGCGGAGAGAACGACAATGACCGCCTGCCACCAATATGCAAGGGGGCCCATGTCCTAATTGCCACCAATATGTGAGGGGGCCAGTCTCCTACTGGCCATCAACGTAAGGAGGCCCTTCTCTCCTGACTACACCATTTACCATTCCTTGATCCATCTTTGTGTCTTAGGTACAACTTGGGGATCATTATACGTTAATAGTTTTAAAGGTTCTACAGAGGTGAAGAGGTTGACTAAGGTTGGGCAGGGAACATCTAAGGTTACTCAGTAAATACAAGACTAATTTAGAGGTTTTCCGTCCACCCATCATGTGCTCATCACTTTATAATGCTCCGGGTGACACCTTGTAATCATTAAAGCCTTCAACTAAGGAACTGTGCTCCTTCACACTATGTGAATAGCACTTAGGAGGAGAAAGGAGCAAGGGGTGGGGGGGGGGGGGTGGGGGCTGGGGGACCGGTCACCATGTGCTCAGTTCTCACCCTTGGACAGTGCTGAGCCGGGCCGCTCCCCGTACTGTGTACTGGAGGAGAAGTGGATAGATCAGCAGTCCAGGACGGGGAGTGGAGCTCACATTACACACGTGGTGATCGCTCAATCGCTCCTCCCTGAACACGACCAGACAGGAAACCAAACATATGGAACGAGCCAGCCTGCACTTCATAAACACTGCGAATACCCAAAGTCCTCCCCCACTGGAGACAGTGATCTTCTACCAGTACAACATCCAATACAGAAGGTCCCCACACCGGAGACTGCGATCTTCTACAGTATGACGTCCAATACACAACATCTCCCATAGGAGACTGATCTTCTACAGTATGACGTCCAAACATACGTCCCCCACCAAAGACAGCAATCTGCTACAGTGCGACGTCCAATATACGCCCCCCACCAGAGACTGCGACCTTCTACAACATCCAATATATGCCCCCCACCAGAGAGACAGCGATCTTCTACAAACGTCCAATATACGTCTCCCACCAGAGACTGCGATCTTCTACAAATGTCCAATATACGTCCCCCCACCAGAGACTGGGATCTTTTACAATGTCCAATATACGACCCCACCAGAGACTGATCTTCTACAAATGTCCAATACATGTCCCCCAAAGACTGATCTTCTACAGTACAATGTCCAATAGACCTCTGCCATTGGAGACCGAGATCTTCTACAGTATGATGTCCAATATACGTCCCCCACCAGAGACTGATCTTCTACAACGTCCAATACATGTCCCCCACCAGAGACTGATCTTCTACAACGTCCAATACATGTCCCCCACCAGAGACTGATCTTCTACAACGTCCAATACACGTCCCCCACCAGAGACTGCGATCTTCTACAGTACAACGTCCAATAGAAAACATCTGCCACTGGAGACCGAGATCTTCTACAGTATGACGTCCCCCACCAAAGACTGCGATCTTCTATGGTAGGATGTCCGGCAGTCACAACACTCAGAGCTCAGCTCCAAAATCACCAATAAAAAGAAAAACCGGAGGAAGTATTCATGAATATAAAGTGATCTCCGCTATACAGAGAGGGGATCAGATGAAGTATTTGGAGCGTCTTTTGTACTGACATCTGACAGATCGGCACAGACTGTTCAACGTCCAAATCTCAGCCAACAGAACAGGGGAGAAGGAGAGAAAAAAAAAGGGGAGAAGAAACTAGAAAGGAGGGGAAAAGGGAGAGAAGAACGAACGTCGCGGTCTCACCAGAACGTGGTATTTTTCTGCATTCGAGCAGTGTCATTGTATGCAACGTTCCTATAATAAATCGCTCCACAAAGCTTGAAATGCAAACAAAACAAAAAAAAAAACACAGCAACACTCTTCCCTCCAACAATTAAGTCAGAGGAAACAAATTACATTAAAAAAAAAAATTAAGAACTATGCAGAAAAATGAACACAGCTGACTCCAGGCACGTTTTATATGCATTGTAGTGTGAATGGGCCCTTAAAGTAGAACTGTAGGCAATTTTTCCATTTTGGATGTAGTAAGAGAAGGTTATAACCCCGGTCAGGTTTATTTTTTACCATTGGGGAGATTTCCCTTCACTTCCTGTCCCATAACCAAAACAGAAGCGAGAGGAAATCCCTGGCTGTCGCCAGAACTAGTGTCCCCACTGGCAGATTTCTCCTCTATTTTCGTTTTGGTGGCGACCCAAAATTTGGGATTTTCTTTCACGATTGGGGATAACGGTCACCAGGACACACAGAGGGGGGAATGACTCTCTAATGAGGGCACAGACAGCAATACAAACCTGACAGGGGGTCTAATCCACATCAACTCCATCCAAACACTAAAAGTTTAGCCCTTTAGTTATGCTTAAATATATACCAAGGAACAATCGTCCTTCCAATGACAGATCAGATCCATGACCCTCCAACCAGCACCCGACACTCCCCCCCCCCCCCCCCCAACCAGCACCCGACACTCCCCCCCCCCCCCCCAACCAGCACCCGACACTCCCCCCCCCAACCGACACTCCCCCCAACCAGCACCCGACACTCCCCCCCCCAACCAGCACCCGGACACTCCCCCCCCCCCCCCAACCAGCACCCGACACTCCCCCCCCCAACCAGCACCCGACACTCCCCCCCCCCCCCAACCAGCACCCGACACTCCCCCCCCCCCCAACCAGCACCCGACACCTCCCCCCCCAACCGACACTCCCCCCAACCAGCACCCGACACTCCCCCCCCCCAACCAGCACCCGACACTCCCCCCCCCCCCCCAACCAGCACCCGACACTCCCCCCCCAACCGACACTCCCCCCCCCAACCGACACTCCCCCCAACCAGCACCCGACACTCCCCCCCCCCAACCAGCACCCGACACTCCCCCCCAACCGACACTCCCCCCAACCAGCACCCGACACTCCCCCCCCCCCAACCAGCACCCGACACTCCCCCCCCAACCGACACTCCCCCCAACCAGCACCCGACACTCACTCCCCCCCCCCCCCCAACCAGCACCCGACACTCCCCCCCCCCCCCCCCAACCAGCACCCGACACTCCCCCCCCCCCCAACCCAGCACCCGACACTCCCCCCCCAACCAGCACCCGACACTCCCCCCCCAACCAGCACCCGACACTCCCCCCCCCCCCCAACCAGCACCCGACACCCCCCCCCCCCCCCCCAACCAGCACCCGACACTCCCCCCCCCCCAACCAGCACCCGACACTCCCCCCCCCCCCAACCAGCACCCGACACTCCCCCCCCCCCCACCAGCACCCGACACTCCCCCCCCCCCCCCCAACCAGCACCCGACACTCCCCCCCCCCCCCAACCAGCACCCGACACTCCCCCCCCCCCAACCAGCACCCGACACTCCCCCCCCCCCCCAACCAGCACCCGACACTCCCCCCCCCCCCCCAACCAGCACCCGACACTCCCCCCCCCCCCCAACCAGCACCCGACACTCCCCCCCCCCCCAACCAGCACCCGACACTCCCCCCCCCCCCCCAACCAGCACCCGACACTCCCCCCCCCCCAACCAGCACCCGACACTCCCCCCCCCCCAACCAGCACACCCGACACTCCCCCCCCCCCAACCAGCACCCGACACTCCCCCCCCCCAACCAGCACCCGACACTCCCCCCCCCCCCGCAACCAGCACCCGACCACTCCCCCCCCCCCAACCAGCACCCGACACTAAATACTTATAATAGTGATCATAAATATAAATCCTAAATTATAAAAAATGATGATAATAACACGAATAATAATAATCCCCCGTGTGAGATTAGAGATGTGATGAGTCATCAGAGACAATGTAACAAATGTGTAGATATTATACAGTGAGGGATCTCTTGTTATGTAATATTCAGGGCACATAACCGACACGGACCACATACAAGTCAATGTCTCCACATTTCCAATATTCTACATTCAAGTGCATCTTCAATGTATATAGTAAAAAAAAATGGGGAGGGGAGGGGGGGGGTCACAACCAGGGTGAATAAAAAAAAAAAAAAAAAAAAAAAAAAAAAAGCTGATTTCTTTTTCCTAATTTAAAAGCGAATTTTTTTTTTTTTTTTTTATTTAAAAGCAGATTTTTATTAAAAGCGAATTTTTTTTTTTTATTTAAAAGCAGATTTTTATTAAAAGCGGATTTTTTTTTTTTTTTATTTAAAAGCGATTTTTTTTTTTTTTTTAATTTAAAAGTGATTTTTTTTTTTTAATTTAAAAGCGGATTATTTTTATTTAAAAGCGGATTATTTTTATTTAAAAGCGGATTTTTTTTTTTTATTTAAAAGCGGATTTTTTTTTTTTATTTAAAAGCGGATTTTTTTTATTTAAAAGCGGATTTTTTTTATTTAAAAGCGGATTTTTTTTATTTAAAAGCAGATTTTTTTTATTTAAAAGCAGATTTTTTTTATTTAAAAGCGGATTTTTTTTATTTAAAAGTGGATTATTATTTTTGTTTTTTTATTTAAAAGCGGATTTTTTTTTTTTTTTTTTTTTTTTATTTAAAAGCGGATTTTTTTTTTTTTTATTTAAAAGTGATTTTTTTTTATTATTTAAAAGCAGATTTTGGATTTAACGTGGATTTTTTTTTTTTTTTTTTTTTTTTTTTTTATTTAAAGCGGATCATCCCCCCCCACCCACCCCAAATTTATTTTAATAAAATGCTTTTGGAGTAAAAATCTATCTGAAGATGTTTTGCCATTTAAGCTGCATTAATAATTTAGCTTATTTTTATTCAGCACGAGTCGGAGCTTAGTTATGTAGCATGAGGCTGTATAGTCTGCAATATTTACATTTTTTGGTAAACTCGTGTAATGAATCCAAGCTCTGCAAGCTGAGATAACATGCACTGCATTGATGCATTCACACAATGTCACAATAACCAGGAGATAAAACAAAGTTCAGGAATATTACTTCATCCCATTGTTTTGCACGTTTATGTACACTACAAACTGTATGATTTTTTTTGAAGAGGAATAGCAGGCTCTAAGTGTGAGGAGGAAGGGCAAGCAGTAAAAATGAAAGTGAAACCTTCTAAGCAGCTTATAAAGCTTTGTGATTGTTCTGCATGTGGCTTGAAGTGTTTTATTCCTCCCTTGGGGAGCAAAATAGCCGCAGGCCGGAAAAGAGACCCAGATTGGGATTATTTACTAACCTGACAGATTATTATTCTGAATAGAAAACCTTCATTTTGTTTGCAAATATTTCAGATCCATCATGGCGGCGCCCGATAGTGACATCCACTCACCTACTGCCGCCACGTCCCTCACCTTGTGCTGACACCGCCGCATCACCAGCCGCCCCATTAAAGTGAATGGGACTGTCGGGGCAACAAGAGGGGAGGAGCCAACAGCGGGTCAGGGGAGGGGCCAACAGCGGGTCAGGGGGAACATAAAACTTCTTATACTAAAGCTCCTTCTATACACAGCAGGAGATGACATCACACATTGTGAACTGTTTATTTGTCCTCCCCTCCCCCACACAACAGACAATCTCTCCATAATACTGATAGATACTCTGACATCACTCTGTGTAATTGGTGGATTCTTCAGCGCAGTGACATCATACTGTCAGATGGGAGGAGCTCTGCAGTAGGAATTTTGAAACCCCGTTGGCTGGACCCAGAACTCTTTATATAATGTCAGCTCTACAGGGGTCAGTGTGCCGGGGATCAGTATGTAGTATGCAGTGCGCCAGTCGATGAGCTTTCCATGTAGGGATCAGTGGCAGTGCAGGGGGGGAATCAGTGGCAGTATACAGTGTGTAAAGATAAGTGGCAGTGTACGGGGGATCAGAGGCATTATGGAGTGTTTAGGGATCAGTGGCAGCATGCAGTGTGTAGGGATTGGTGGCAGTGCACGTGGATCAGTGGCAGTGCGCAGTGTGAAGAGATCAGTGGCTGCATGTCGTGTGTAGGGATCCGTGGCAGCATGCAGCACGTGGGGGATCTGTGGCAGCGCGCTGGGATCGGTGGAAGTGTGCGTACGGATCGGTGGCTGCATACGGTGCGTAGGGATCAGTGACAGCGCGCAGGGATCCGTGGCAGCATGCGGTGCGCAGGGATCAGTGGCGGCATGCAGTGTGTAGGGATCAGTGACAGCACGCCGGGATCCGTGGCAGCGTGCAGTGTGTGGGGATCGGTGGCGGTGCACAGCGTGTAGGGATCAGCGACAGCGTGCCGGGATCCGTGGCAGCGCGCAGTGTGTGGGGATCCGTGGCAGCGCGCAGGGATGGTGGCTGCGCGTAGGGAATCGGTGGCTGCATGTGGTGCGCAGAGATCGGTGACAGCGCGCCGGGATCGTGGCTGCATGCGGTGCGCAGGGATCGGTGGCGGTGCGCAGGGATCGGTGGCGGTGCGCAGTGTGTAGGGATGCGTGGCTGCGCGCAGGGATCGTGGCTGCATGCGGTGCGCAGGGATCCGTGGCGGTGCGTAGGGATTGGTGGCGACATGTGCTGCGCAGGGATCGGTGGCGGTGCTCAGTGTGTAGGGATCCGTGCTCAATGTGTAGGGATCCGTGACAGCGCGCCGGGATCCGTGGCCGCGCGCAGCGTGTGGGGATCCGTGGCAGCGCGCAGCGTGTGGGGATCCGTGGCAGCGCGCAGCGTGTGGGGATCCGTGGCAGCGCGCAGCGTGTGGGGATCCGTGGCAGCGCGCAGGGATCGTGGCTGCATGCGGTGCGCAGGGATCCGTGGCGGTGCGTAGGGATTGGTGGCGACATGTGCTGCGCAGGGATCGGTGGTGGTGCTCAGTGTGTAGGGATCCGTGGCAGCGCGCAGGGATCGTGGCTGCATAGGGATTGGTGGCGGCATGTGCTGCGCAGGGATCGGTGGCGGTGCTCAGTGTGTAGGGATCCGTGCTCAATGTGTAGGGATCCGTGGCAGCGCGCAGGGATCGTGGCTGCATGCGGTGCGCAGGGATCCATGGCGGTGCGTAGGGATTGGTGGCGGCATGTGGTGCGCAGGGATCGGTGGCGGAGCGCTGTGTGTAGGGACCAGTGGCAGCATGTAGGGATCTGTTGCAGCGTGTAGGGATCAGTGATGATCAGGCTGTTGCTCTGTATGCAGAGTGTGAGCTCCTCATGCGGGGAGTCTCCTCTCTCCGGTGGTCTCCGGTGGGGTCAGGCCCGGTCTCCGGTGGGGTCAGGCCCGGTCTCCGGTGTTTCCTCCATCCACGTGTCACCGGTTCTCGGCTCGCACAGACTTCCTGGCGTCTCCCCCGCTCCCTCCCGTCCTCCCCCGGTGTCCCCCCGGTCGGTCCCGGTACCTGTAGCGGTCCTGAGGCGGTGAAGAGCTCCATCCCCCCGATAGTCAGGGTCTCCTCTCCCGCTCCCCACCGCGCCGCCATCTTCCCCCCTCCGCTCCCAGGCTGAGCCGGCGTCCGGGAACACGTGGTGCCAGCCGCATGGGAGGGGGCGGGGGATAAGAGCGCTGCGTCACCGGTGGCGAGGGGCGGGGCCTGCGGGAGAGGGGCGTCACCGAGAAGAGAGTTGTGCTGGCAGGGAGTGAGCTCTGCACACATCTCTATGGAGGGGCCGCCCTGACACAAAGACTGCACATCATATACACATCTACAGGCAGGAGGCTGACGATTAACATCTGATCTTTGTATTTAAAAGTCAGAACGATGTGTTTAAAATTCAGAATACCAAAATTACAGTCATAATTTGCATTTAGAAGTCAGAATTCTGATAAAGTCAGATTTTTTTACATTTAAAAGTCAGAACAATATGTTTGAAAGTCAGGATTCTAAGTATAACGATCAGAATTATGACACTGAAGTCAGAATTTTGTATTTAAAGATTAGGATTCCTAGACAAAAAAAAAAAATCTGAATTCTGAGGTTAAAGTCAGCATTATGGGATTCAAATCAGAGTTCTACATGTAAAAGTCAGATTTCTGGGATTAAACCAAATACAGCTGTGTTTTCTATGGATCCACCTCCACTGCTGCCTATCTGCTCCCCCAACGCCAATTTCAGAATTTTGTATTTAAAGGTCAAGTATTCTAAAAGTCAAAATTCTGAAGTTAAAGTCAGCATTCTGCATGTAAAAGTCAGGATTCTGGGATTAAAGTCAGAAACTTGCATGTAAAAGTCGGCATTTTGGGATTAAAGTCAGCTTCCTGATATTAAAGTAAAAATTTTGCATTAGAAAGTGAGAATTCTGGGATTAAAGTCAGAAACTTGCATTTAAAAGTCCCGATTTCTTTGATTAAAGAGAATGCAGCCGTGTTTTGTAGGGATCCGCCGCTCTCTTGCTGCTCACCTGCTCCCCAACTCCATCTTAATGTCAGAATTTTGTATTTAAAGGTCACGATTCTAAAACTAAAAGTCAGAATTCCAAGGTTAAAGGTAGCATTCTGGGATTCAAGTCAGAATTCTGAATGTAAAAGTCAGAATTCCGGGATTAAAGTCAGAAACTGGCAAGTAAAACTCAGAATTCTGGGATTACAGTAAAGAAAATGCAGCTGTGTCTTGTAGAGATCTGCCGCCCCACCGCTGCCAACACCAAATTCAGAATTTTGTATTTAAAGGTCAGTATTCTAAGACTAAAAGTCAGAATTTTCCGAAGTTAAAGTCAGCTTTCTGGGATTCAAGTCAGAATTTTGCATGTAAAAGTCAGAATTTTGAGAATATTGTCAGAAACTGGCATTTGAGAGTCAGAATTCTGAGACTATATTCAGCATTCTCGGATTAAAGAATAAAATTTGCAGTCAGAATTCTGGGATTAAATGTCAGAATCTTGCATGTAAAAATCAGGATTCTGAGATTAAAATCAGATTTTTGCATTTAAAAGTCAGAATTCTCAGAATTAAGTCAAAATTTTGCATTCAAAAGGTCAGAATTCTGTGATTAAAAGTCCAAACTACATTTGACAAGTTCAAATTTAGAAAATATGACTTTATTATCTCAGAATTTTGAGTTAATGAAAACTCATGATGTGCAGAAAGGGGCAGCTCAACTGACATGGTGTGAATAAGCCCAAAAAAAGTCAGAATTTTTACTTTAATATCTTATAGTTCTGCTTTAATCCAAAGTCAGAATTCTGTGAATAAAAATCAGAATTCTGAGATTAAAATCAGAACGTTGTGTTTAAAAGCTAGAATCCCATGGTTAAATGTCAAAACTCTGAGTTTGAAAGTTAGAACTCACAGATGAAAACTCAGAATCCTGACTTCATTATCTCAGAATTCTGGCTTAATGAACACTCAGATTTCTGTGATACACAGTCCTGAGTTTCAAAGTCAGTATTCTGTAATTAAAATTCAGAATTCAGAATTTTAAAGTCAGAATTTAGTATCATACACTTCCTATATTCCTAAGTGGAAAAAAGTGACTTTAATCTCAGAATTCTGACTTTATGGAAAAAAAAAAACGGAGTTTATTCTCAGAATTCTGACTTTTAAATGCCAGATTCTGACTTTGATTACAGAATTCTTATTTTTAAATTAAAAAAAAAAAACTGACTTTAACCACTTCCCTCCCGCCCACTGTCAAATGACGGTGGGGCGGTGCGGCTCTCGTTCTGGTTGGACGTCATATGACGGCTTCCCAGAACGACCGCTCTCGCGCGCCCGCAGGGGCACGCAGAGTGGCGATCGCGGCCTGCGCCGTGTTGCTAGGGCAACCCTGATCTCTGTAAAGAGCCTGTAAAGAGCCTGATCTCTGTAAAGAGCCGAGGCCGCGGTTCTTTAACCATGTGATCGGCTGTGTCCAATCACAGCCTGTCACATGTAAACATGGAGATGCCGGTAATCGGCGCTCCTCGCCTCACACTGAAAGAGTGTGAGGAGAGCCCATCAGCGGCATATCCTCGTGGAGGACATCTAGGGATGTAATCAGGGCACCGATGATCAGTGACCTGATTACAATTAAGTGCCCTCCAGTGCCAGTAATGAGTGCCCACCACTGCCAGCAATCAGTGCCCACAAGTGCCAGCAATCAGTGGCCATTAGTGATGCCAGTCAGTGCTGGCTATCAGTGCCGCCCATCAATGCCCATCACTGCTGCCCATCAATGTCCATCACTGCTGCCCATCAATGCCACCCATCAATGCCTATCAGTGCCCATCAGTGCCGCCCATCAGTGCTGCCTATCCTTGCCACCTATCTGTGCCCACCAGTGCCGCCTATCTGTGCCCACCTAAAAAAAATAAAGAAAAGAAAAACTACTTCAGCCTGCGGAATTCTGACTTTTAAATGCAAGATTCTGACATGATCACAAAATTCCGACTTTTAAATGAAAAAAAAAAAGACTTCTTCAGTCTCAGAATTCTGACTTTTGCATGCAAAATTCTGACTTTTAATCTCAGAACTCTGACTTATGCCTCTATTCATTTAGGATGAGTGGCTGTGTCCATGCAGTCACTGCTCTCCCATTGGTGCACTATCCATACGCAGCGCCTGGCGGCTCCAGCCTGGTTCACGGTCGTGTGAATGAGGCCCAATTCCTAGAATCTTTCATTTTCTATCGACCGAAAACCTATTTATTCGCAGCAATTTGTATCGATTTGTATTTAACAATAGATGAACAGAACCCATACCAGCCAGACATTGGAGGATCGGTTGTGTGGGGCTCATTCACATGGCCATTCGCTCTGTGTAGGTAGTTCATTCTGGGGGGGGGGGGGGTGCTGTCGCTGCACCTACACAGCCGCTCATCTTAAAGGAAGCGGAGGCATAAGTTCTGGGATTGAAAGTCAGAATTTTGCATAAGTCGGGTTTTTTTTTTTTTTTTTAATAAAAATCAGAATTCTGAGATTAAAGTCAGATTTTTTTTTTTTCATTTTAAAAGTCAGAATTCTGTGATTATGTCAGAATCTTGCATTTAAAAATCTGGCAGATGTACAAATACCCCGAAGAAGAGGACAATGGTAGGAAAGTGACTGAGCACCTGTCCGGTATTTATTCCTGTCGATGAGCCATTTGCTGTGACACCGGTCCGCACTCCCTGCTGTCAATCATCGGTTTCCTGGGCGGCACATAGGACGGGGTGGGTTATACACAGACATATGGGGGGGGGGGGGGGCAATTTGGCAAAGGAAGGATTAGTTGGCCTCTATATAAGGGCTCATTCACACTATGGGCAGTGGCCTGCATTTACTCCACAGAACAATGCAAAAACAATCGTTTTCAATGTCTCCCGTTCACACCGCATCGCCGCAGTGTTGCGCATCGCAGACGTACCACATTTTTTCTGCAGTGCAGGTGGCCTCAGCGCATTGCACCGTGCTGCTGTGCAGAGACTTGAATGGAGTGTAAATTTGTACATTGTCAATAAAGTTTGAAAAAAAGAATGTAAACACTACAAAGGGCTTGACTCCTCCCAGGGGGCATGCCCGGCGAGCTGGAAGTGTCTGCCCCATCATGTGACCACTGCGATCGGCTGTCACCGTGGTCACATGATAGGGAGCTGGTCCTGCCAGCCCCAGTCTTTCGACAGCGCGGTCACTGTGCTGGAAATGGATGCCTGCGCGCGCGGCGCGCGGGGGCATTAAATCCCACCCCTCTTTGCTGCCGCGCAAATGCTTCCCACCCGTGGAAATTTTAACTCGCAGAGTTTTTATTGGTGCCGTCTGGGCCGCCCATTAGGCCCCGTTCAGGCTTTACATAGCGGGGAGCTCGCGTTCCTGCTCGCCATTTTCTGTGGGCAGCTTTTACACGATTCGGCGCGTCGCCCATAGGGCAGCCCCATTCACTTCAATGGGCTACCTTATGCCGCGTCTGTCGCCCAAAAGAAGCTCCTGCTCCTTTTTGGGGCGACGAGCTTCACGCAATTTTTAAAAGTGCATTTTACGTGCATTGCGTTTGTTTTATTTTTATTTTTTTTTTGGCCTTGCGGTACGTTTATGCATGTTTGTGTGCTTTGCGTCGCGCTGAAAAAAGTAGTGCATGCCGTAAAGAGCGGCTCCTCGGGTAGGTTTTAATACTGGGTTATGGCATTTAGCTGCAGCCACAACCCCGGTGTTAACCGCTTGCCTACCGGGCACTTTCACCCCCTTCCTGCCCAGGCCAATTATCAGCTTTCAGCGCTCTCACACTTTGAATGACAATTACGCCGTCATACAACACTGTACACATATGACAATTTTTCACACAAATAGAGCTTTCTTTTGGTGGTATTTAATCATCGTTAGGGTTTTATTTTTTTGCTAACCAAACGAAAAACGACCGAAAATTTCGAGGAAAAAAAACAAAAACATTTTTTCTGTTATAAAATGTAAGTAATTTTTCTTCTTCACTGATGAGGAGGCACTGATATGCGGCACTGATAGGCTTCACTGATGGGCAGAACTGATAGGCGGCACTGATCGGCACTGATAAGGAGGCACTTATGGGCACTGATGAGCCAGCACTGATAGGCACTGATGGGGTGGCACTGATATGCAGCACTGATAGGCTTCACTGATGGGCAGAACTGATAGGCGGCACTGATAGGCAGTGATGAGGAGGCACTAATGGGCAATGATGAGGCGGCACTGATGGGCACTGATGAGCCAGCACTGATAGGCACTAATGAGGCGGCACTGATGAGCCAGCACTGATAGGCACTAATGAGGAGGCATTGATGGGGTGGTACTGATATGCGGCACTGATAGGCGTCACTGATGGGCACTGATGAGGAGGCACTTATAGGCCTCATTGATGGGAACTGATGAGGAGGCACTTATGGGCACTGATGAGCCAGCACTGATAGGCACTGATGGGTAGGCACTGATATGCAGCGCTGATAGGCTTCACTGATGGGCAGAACTGATAGGCGGCACTGATAGGCAGCGATGAGGAGGCACTGATAGGCCTCACTGATGGGAACTGATGAGGAGGCACTTATGGGCACTTATGAGGAGGCACTGATGGAGTGGCACTGATACGCGGCACTGATAGGCGTCACTGATGGGCGGAACTGATAGGTGGCAATGATGGGCACTGATGAGGAAGCACTGATAGGCGTCACTGATGTGCGCTGATGAGGTTGCACTGATGAGGCGACACTGATGGGCACTGATGAGGAGGCACTTATGGGCCTCACTGATGGGCAATGATGAGCCAGCACTGATGAGGAGGCACTGATAGGCATCACTGATGGGCGCTACTGATAGACACTGATGGGCACTGATGAGGAGGCACTGATAGGCCTCACTGATGGACACTGATGAGCTGGCACTGATAGGCGTCACTGATGGGCGGAACTGATAGGCACTGATGGGCACTGATAGGTGGCACTGATGGGCTGCACTGATGGGCAGTAATAGGCAGCACTGATGGGCACTGATTGGTGGCACTGATGGGCTGCACTGATGGGGCTGCCCTGATTATCAGTGTAGATGTCCCCTGTAAGGATTGCTGGTTACCAGCTCTCCTCTCCTCACACGCTGTCAGCATGAGGAGAGGAGAGCCAATAACTGTTTACATTGACCTGTGTGATTGGACACAGCTGATCACATAGTAAAGAGCCACTGTGATTGGCTCTTTACCAAGATCTGTGATCAGTTCTGTCCGAAGGACACATCGATCAAAGAGCGCTCTTGATGCGCTTCCCGGAGGGCACATCAGTGTGAATAGGCCCGCAGAAGGCGGCTCCCGCCCCCCAGGAAAAGCACTGGTGGCCTCGGAGGTCGCTCCTCTATTTCTGCCTGGACACCTTTCTTTCTGTGGCTCGGGTCTGGCTGCACAGAGATGCAACTATTTCCCGGATCATAAAAGTTCTGGCGGCGGCGGAGTTCAGCAGGGGGAGCGTCTGCCGCAGTGACCGTCTGGTGACGGGTATTTATAGATCGGTGTTTTCAGGAACAACGTCTCAAATGTTTTGCTGCGTAGCCAGATGGAGGTTATTATGTTTCCAGTGCTGTGAACTTCGCTCCAGTCAGGGAGAGCAACACTTATCTTGTCAGGGTTGGGGGTTACCCCTTAACCCTAGTGTTTATTTTTTTATAATTAACACTATTTTTATTAATATTATTACTTATTTATTTTGTTAGATTTGGGGGTTATGGTTACCCCCTAACCCTGGTGTTTATTTATTTATATTTATTATTTGTATTATTATTGTTATTATTAGTTATTTGTTTTGTTAGGATTGGAGGTTGGACTTACCCCCTAACCCTTGTATTTATTTATTTATTATTATCATTATTTTTTTTTTCTAGGGTTGGGGGCTAAACTTACCCCATAACCCTGGTGTTTATTTATTTATAATTATTACTATTTTATTAATATTATTGGTTATTTATTTTGTTAGGGTTGGGGCTAAACTTACCCCCTAACCCTGGTGTTTATTTATTTATAATTATTATTATTTTATTAATATTATTAGTTATTTATTTTGTTAGGGCTGGAGCTTAGACTTACCCCCTAACCCTGGTGTTTGTTTATTTATTATTATCATTAGCTATTTATTTTGTTAGGGTTGGGGGCTAAACTTACCCCCTAAACCTGGTGTTTATTTATTTATAATTATTTTTATTTATATTATTTATTTATTTTGTTAGGGGTTAGGGTTACCCCCTAACCCTGGTGTTTGTTTATTTATTAATTATTATTATTATTAGTATTATTATTTATTTATTTTGTTAGGGATAAGGGTTAGGGGTTAAGGTTAACCCCTAACTCCTAACAAAAAAATTAAATAAATGAATAGAAAATAAATAAATATGAAAAATAAATAAATCCATATACAATATTATTATTTCTTATTTATTTTGGGCTAAACTTACCCCCTAACCCTGGTGTTTGTTTATTTATTATTATAATTAGTTATTTATTTTGTTAGGGTTGGGGGCTAAACTTACGCCCTAAACCTGGTATTTGTTTATTTATAATTATTTTATTATTATTATTTATTTATTTTGTTAGCTGTGGGCATTAGACTTACCCCCTAACCCTGGTGTTTGTTTATTTATTATTATTAGTTTTTTTTTTTAGTTCTTTTTGTTAGGGTTGGGGGCTAAACTTACCCCCTAACCCTAGTGTTTATTTATTTATAATTATTACTATTTTATTAATATTATTTGTTATTTATTTTGTTAGGGTTGGGGGCAAAATGTACCCTCTAACCCTGGTGTTTATTTCTTTATTTATAATTATTACTATTTTATTAATATTATTAGTTATTTTTTTTTTTTTTTAGGGTTGGATGTTAGAGTTACCCCCTAAACCTGGTGTTTATTTATTATTATCATCAGTTATTTATTTTGTTAGGTTTGGGGGCTAAACTTACCCCCTAAACCAAGTGTCTTTTTATTTATAATTATTTTTATTATTATTTCTTTGTTAGGGTTGGAGGTTAGACTTACCCCCTAGCCCTTGTGTTTTTTTTTTATTATTATCATTAGTTATTTATTTTGTTAGGTTTGGGGGCTAAACTTATCCCCTAAACCTGGTGTTTATTTATAATTATTATTTTAATGATTATTATTATTAGTTTTTGATTATGTTAGGGGTTAGGGTTACCCCATAACTCTGGTGTTTGTTTATTTATTTATTATTATTATTATTATTATTTTTAGTATTATTATGTATTTATTTTGTTAGGGGTTAAGGTTAACCCCTAACGCCTAACAAAAAAATTAAACAAATAAAAAGAAAAGAAATAAATATGAAAAATAAATAAATACATAAACACCTAAAAGAAGAAAATGAAGCGAATGAAAAAAGGTGACAAAAAATGAGACAGATGATATTTTTCTGAAAAAAGAAATGCCAAAAATGTACAAAATGTGCAAAAAACGCACAAAAATGCACTACAAAACGCTCGAAAAAAATACACAAAAATGTGACGCTCGAGTAAGAATGCCGCTTTAGACGCACTTTAAGGTGGAAAGTTTTAAACGGTCACACGTGTCCCATGGTTCCTCTTTCATGTATTGTATCGCTTTTACATCCTGTTGTTTTTTTTTTTTTTTTTTTAGAAAGTTGTAGAAAGTCACAGAAATTAGGGGGAGGTTTTATCCTGCGACGGCCACAGCTGTGGGTGGTGTGTATCGGTAACATCATCCGCTGTGTTGTACAATCACATGGCAGCGTGTCTGTGTGATAGTGAGACTGGATGAACGGTGTTACTAGGTAACGCGTTCATAAACCACTTCAGCCCTAGGAGGTTTTACCCCCCCCCGCAGGGGGGTTGGTTCTAGCACATGCGCCTCTTCCATCTGCTGTTATGGCCCCCCTGTGTGCCCCTTCCACCCCCCCCCCCCCGCAGAGCTTCCCTCATCTCCCGCTGGGAAGCTGCTGCGAGCATACAGGGGGGTGTTTCAAGATGGGAGAGCGGGGGGGGGCTAATAAATAAGTAATTTACTGACTCCTTCCTTTCCTCGATGAACACAGTGAGTGATCTGTACTGATCGTCCCTGTGTCCATTCACTTCATCACTGAAGCATAGCAAACGGTTTACTATGCTTCTGTTTGTGAATGTGCAGGAAGCTTTGGAGCGCTTTCCTCTTCATTCATCTGTGCAGCTGAGGCTACAGAGAAAGGGACTGATAAATCTATGTCCTCCGTGTCACTTTTGGATGGGGGGGGGGGGGGCTGTATGGGTCCCCATGATTTCTGATTATCACCAAGAGTGAAAGAATTTTACAAATTGTTGGTTGTCACCAGAACAGGAATAGAGGGGAAATCTTCCAATGGGGACACTAGTTCTGGTGATTCCCTCACATTGCAGGGATTTCCCCTCACTTCCTGTTTTGGCTATAGGACAGGAAGTGAAGGGAAATCTCCGCAATGGGAACACAGAGGGCAAAAAAATGAAAAAAAATCAGAGGTTATAACCCTCCTTTACTCTATTCAAAATGAAGGCGGCAAAAAGCTACATGAGCTACTTTGTCGCATTTGTCCGGTGTAGGCCCGCCCTATGCACGGGCAAGCGAGGACGCAAGCAGATCGGTGCGATTTTAATGCGCCTTCTCAATACACTTAGGTGCGAATGCAGCCTAAAAAGGAAAAAATAGTTTGGTCATTTCTTACCGGTGTTTTTTTCGGGGCTTACCTGGCAGATCGGGGGAAACCCCCGAAAACCGACCCGGCGGTTTGCGGCCGCTGGTTACAGAGGTGAGCGGAGGAAAGATGGCCTCCGCTCATCTCTATGGCCTTGGAGGAGCCGCGTGACGTCATGACGTCAGGTTCCAGCCCATTGTGAACAAGGCCATCAATGCTTTTTTAAATTTTTTTTTATCTAATGCTTTACATTGTGGAGAGGTGTGGGGTCTGATTGACCCCGGATCTCTCCATAAAGAGGACCTGTCACTGCTTATCTCTATCACAAAGGGGTGTTTACGTTCCTTGTGATAGGAAAAAAAAGTGATCAAAAAATATTTTTTAAAGAGACAGTGTAAAAATACAAATGTAATAAAATAAATAGGCTATTCGGCCGCTAGCAGGCGCTATTTTTAGCGCTGTAGCGCCTTAAAAAATGCCTCAGTGTGAAAGGGGTCTTACTCTAAACTGGTAACCTGTAGAAATGTTTTAAAGTGTCGCCTATGGAGATTTTTTAAGTACCGTAGTCTGGCGCCATTCCACGATCGTACGTAATTTTAAAGCGTGACATGTTAGGTATCTATTTACTCGGCGTCACGTCATCTTTCACATTTTACAAAAAAAAAAAAAAATAGTTTATATATTGTGTATTAGTTTTTTTTTAATTCATTAAAGTGTATTTTTTTCCCCCCAAAAATGAAAAATCGCAGCTATTTTATTCTCTAGGGTATTTGCTAAAAAAAAAAAAAATTCTATATATAGATATAAAATGTTTGGGGGTTCTAAGTAATATAATATTCTAGCAAAAAAAAAAAAGAATTTTGACATATATGAGAGAAGTGTCAGGATTGTAAGGAAGGGGTTAAATATGCTGTATTGTGGCAGCAAGTTTTACTGGCTGCATGTACTACACCACTGCCTATGTGAGCGCTATACCAGAATAAAATGGTATTGGGCGGAGCTCGGTGTACTCTCAGTATCTTCCTATGATCGTACAATGTATCTCATTGTCTTTCTGTGATCTCTCTGTCACATTATATTAGTTACATTGTATTATTTCTCCGATCACACGTCACGTGTCCGGCGTTCCCGCCAGCTCACATTTGGCGCGAAGCTGACTCATTGGCATTTCCCGGACTGATGTGTGACGGCGGTCTGATTGGCGGATGGCCGCCCGAGCCACGCCCCGCGAAGCTTGTCTTTTTTTTTTTTTTTCCCGCGAGTCCGGGCGGGCGCGGCTTCTAGAGTTCCACGTGGTCATCAGAGCTGGAGAGGAAGTGGGCGGTCCCGTGACGTAGAACGCGCTGTAAGAGGGCGGGGAGAGGAGATGGGTGTGGGCGTGGAGTGGAGCTGTATAGTGAGTGGGCGGGATCGGAGACTTTGTAGTTACTGGGTGTTGTGTGTATATATATATATATATATATATATATATATATATATATATATATATATATATATATATTTAATCCCCAAGCATTATAATTTCTTTTATATTTTTATATTAAATTTATTATAATTTTTTTGTATATATATATATATATATATATATATATATATATATATATAATTTATTTTTTTTTTAATCCCCAAACATTATAATTTTTTTTTAGCAGAGACCCCGGGGAATACAGCTCTATTCACCCCAATGCATTTTTTTCATGCTTTTTTTTGGCCTTTTACAGAAACGCAGGGCATTTCTTTTTGAACATGGGTTCCTATGGAACACGTTCAATTTGCGTTTTTACATCTGCCCAACAACAACAAATTTCCTCCAAAAAAAAAAAAAAAAACGAATCGCGATTAAAATCGTGCAAAAAAACAAAAAAAACAAAACAAAAACCCGCCCAGAAAACACAGCAAAAAGCAACATGCATAGATATGAATAGAGCATAAAATGGTGATCGTTGCAATTTTTTTTTTTAATGACACACGGTATTTGCGCAGCGATTTTTCAAACGCAATTTTTTCGGGGAAAAATACACTTTAATGAATTCAAAAAACAAAACACGATATATATATATATATATATATATATATATATATATATATATATATATATATAACTTTTTTTTTTTTTTTTTTTTTGCATAATGTGAAAGATGATGTCACACCGAGTAAAAATATACCCAACAGGTGATGCTTTATAATTGCGCACGCTTGTGGAATGGCAACAAACGACGGTACTTAAAAATCTCCATAGGTGACGCTTTAACCACTTGGCGCCCGCGCTCTAGCTGAAAGACGGCTACAGCCCGGCCGTAAAATGCTGGGAGGGCGTCCCCGGACATCCTTCATGTCCCCTGCAGCCAATGACAGCTGATCACACCGGGTACACAGAAGTCAGTTATCACCTCTTTTTTCCCTCATGCTGAGAAAATAATAAACCCGATTACTAACTTCTGTAAAAGGGACACCAGTCCCAACATTTGCCCACCTGTGCTGCTAATCAATGCCCACCAGTGCCACCTACCAATGCCAATCAGTACTGCTAATCAGTGCCACCTAGCAGTGCTCATCAGTACTGCTAAATGGTGCCCAAAACTGCCACCTATCAGTGCCCATCACTACTGCTAATCAGTGCCCACCAGTGCCACCTACCAGTGCCACATACCAATGCCCATCAGTATTGCTAATCAGTGCCTACCAGTGCCACCTACCAGTGCCTATCATTACTACTAATCAGTGCCCACCACTGCCACCTATCAGTGCCCATCAGTACTGCTAATCAGTGCCCACCACTGCCACCTATCAGTGCCCATCAGTACTGCTAATCAGTGCCCACCACTGCCACCTATCAGTGCCCATCAGTACTGCTAATCAGTGCCTACCAATGCCCATCAGAACTACTAATCAGTGCCCACCACTGCCACCTATCAGTGCCCATCAGTACTGCTAATCAGTGCCCACCAGTGCCACCTACCAGTGCCCATCATTACTACTAATCAGTGCCTACCACTGCCACCTATCAGTGCCCATCAGTACTGTTAATCAATACCCACCACTGTCACCTATCAGTGCTCATTAGTACTGCTAATCAGTGCCCACCAGTGTCACCTACCAGTTCTGCCTCATCAGTGCCACCTTTCAGTGCCTCCTCTCAGTGCCCATCAGTGAAAATGGTGCAATGGTCAGGTAGGTCAGTGAAGGAATCAAGTAGGTCAGTGTAGTGGTCAGGTAGGTCAGTGAAGGAATCAAGTAGGTCAGTGTAGTGGTCAGGTAGGTCAGTGAAGGACTCAATCAGTGCCACCTATCAGTGAAGGAGAAAAATTACCTGTTTGCAAATTTTTATAACAAAGTAATATAAACACTTTTTTTTTAACATCCTTTTTGTTTGTTTAGCAAAAACATAACCCCCCCCCCCCCCCCCCCCATCGGTGATTAAATACCAGCAAAAGAAATCTCTATTTTTGTGAAAAAAATTATACAAATGTCATATGTGTTCAGTGTGGCATGACCGCGTAATTGTCATTCAAAGTGTGACAGCGCTGAAAGCTGAAAATTGGTCTGGGCAGGAAGGGGGGTAAAAGTGTCCAGTACTGAAGTGGTTAAATGCCTTTACAGGTTACCAGTTTAGAGTTGCAAAGGGGGTCGGGGGGGGGGGGGTAGAATTTTTACTCTCATTCTGACATTCACAGCGACGCCTCCCATGTGTGGTGCGAACACCGTTTTATTAATTTTTTCGTACACTGTCCCTTTAATTTATTTTATCACTTTTATTCCTATTATAAGTTATGTAAACATCCCTTGTAATAGAAATAATGATGACAGGACCTCTTTATGGAGAGATCTGGGGGTCAAAAAGACACCAAATCTCTTCTTTACCTTTAAAAGTAAAAGATAAAAAAATTTTTTTTGGGGGGGTGGAGAGCCTGACGATGGAGGCCACGGAGAGGTGAGGAGGATCGACTGATGTACATTGTACTGGGGGGAGGGGCAGGTGTAAGCGGTGCAGGGCTGTACTGAGTGCTGGAGACGTTCAGGACTTTCCAACCAGAGTTAGGGACCCTTTCACACAGTCGTGTCTGTGTACGGGCTCCGCTTTGCTCAGCGGGGGATCGATCCCCGCTGAGCAGGCAGATGAGAGGTCTGTCTCTTCACGCTGTGCAGGGACCGACCTGTCAGAGAGCCGCTCTCCTCTATGGGGATGAAGACGGACCGTAGAGTCTATTTTCTGCCGATCCTCAGAGGAAAAGTGGGGTTTTCCTCCGTCATACTTTAGCGGATCGGAGCGGGTCGGATGTCAGCGGACATGTCACCACAGACATCCATCGCTCCATAGACCTGTATGGAGCGTCCATTCCGGTCCGCCTAAAAAACTGACAGGCAGACCTGAACGGTCCGCCTGTGTGAAAGGGGCCTTAGTAGGAGGTAGGTAGGTCGGTGTAGTGGGGTTAGGTAGGTCAGTGTAATGGTCAGTGTAGTGGTCAGGTAGGTTAGTGAAGGAATCAAGTAGGTTAGTATAATGGTCAGGTAGGTCAGTGTAGTAATCAGGTAGGTCACTGTGTTGGTCAGGTAGGTCAGTGTAATGGTTAGGTAGGTCACTGTGTTGGTCAGGTAGGTCAGTTTAGTGATCAGGTAGGTCAGTGTAGTGGTCAGGTAGGTCAGTGTAGTGGTCAGGTAGGTCAGTGTAGTGATCAGGTAGGTCAGTGTAGTGGTTAGGTAGGTCACTGTGTTTGTCAGGTATGTCAGTGTAGTAATCAGGTAGGTCAGTGTAGGGATCAGGTAGGTCAGTGTAGAATTCAGGTAGGTCAGTGTAGTGGTTAGGTAGGTCAGCGTAATAATCAGGTAGGTCAGTGTAGGAATCAGGTAGGTCACTGTCTTGGTCAGGTAGGTCAGCATAATGATCAGGTAGGTCAGTGTAGGAATCAGGTAGGTCAGCATAATGATCAGGTAGGTCAGTGTAGTGGTTAGGTAGGTCAGCATAATAATCAGGTAGGTCAGTGTAGGAATCAGGTAGGTCACTGTCTTGGTCAGGTAGGTCAGCATAATGATCAGGTAGGTCAGTGTAGGAATCAGGTAGGTCAGCGTAATGATCAGGTAGGTCAGTTTTGTGGTTAGGTTGGTCACTGTGTTGGTCAGGTAGGTCAGTGTAGGAATCAGGTAGGTCAGTGTAGTGATCAGGTAGGTCAGTGTAGTGATTTGGTAGGTCACTGTGTTGGTCAGTGTAGGAATTAGGTAGGTCAGCGTAATGATCAGGTAGGTCAGCGTAATGATCAGGTAGGTCAGTGTAGTGGTTAGGTAGGTCACTGTGTTGGTCAGTGTAGGAATCAGGTAGGTCAGTACTACTATGCTAGTGGAAGGGACTCAGGGAGTCCCCGGGTTTGGGGGCGCAAATTACTTACATTGCTCCCGGCGCTGACAATCCACGCTACACTACTGCGGTCGATCTCATTTCTAGAGGTCCAAAAATGCCAAGTAGGTCAGTGAGATGGTCAGGTAATTACCCCAAATTCCCCCTTTCTGTAGTAGACAGTCCAAGATATTTAGTAAGAGGCATGGAGAGTTGTTTGAAGTTGTATTTTTTTGTCACAATTTTTTGAATAATTAAGAAATTAAAAAAAAATGTTTACCTACTGTCAGCAGTGCAGTGCAGTGGTGGTGATCAGGGACACACATACAGTATGTAAAATAAATAAATCATTTTTTAAATATTTTTTATTATATTTTGTTCTTTATTTTTGTACATTTTTTTTTTTACACACTATAGTTGCTTATAACTGTCAATTTTACAGTTATAAGCATTCATTTTTATTGAATGAAAACTATTCAGTGTGTACTATTGTTGTTAGCTGTGATTGGCCACAGTTAATCACATGCTACAGATGTGCTGTGATTGGCCCTGTCTGTACCATGTGATGACTGTGACCAATCACAGAGCTCATCACAATAATAACAGCGCCTTTCATTGTGTACAACTGTCATGTGACCTTCTGTGATTGGCCACATGGTACCGGCAGTGATCTGTCATCGGCCGTGTCCGGTAGACGTGGCGGGTGACAGATCACACCGGAGCGTGGCTCGATCACGGGAGACACAACAGTGCTCTCTCCCGGGTGGGAAGAGGTTAAAATTCTGCACAATCACGAGCCCCCCCCCTTTTCTAAAATGTAAAAAACTAAACTAATAGTTCCAACATACTGCAGCAACATCCACCCACACAGGACATAGATGGGTAGAAAATCATTCACATTTGATCACGATCTGTGGAACGTGCGTGTGATAAATAACGCCGGGATGTTGGCTGCTATGGGAATCTATTGTTGCTCAGGGGGGATTTTATGTTGCTCAGGAGGTCAGTTGTTGATAAGAGAGATCTATAGTTGGGGGCGGGGTCTTTTGTTGCTGGGGATCTATTGTTGTTGTGGATCTACAGTATTGCTGCTGAGGGTATTTTCTTGGGGGGGGGCTATTGTTGCTGGAAGGAGTCTATTATTTCTAAAAGATCTATTGTTGCTGGGGGGATCCGTTGTTGCTTGGTTGAACTATTGTTGCTGGGGAGATCTATTGTTTGCCAGGGGTCCTATTATTGCTTGGGGATCTATTGTTGCTGAGGGTATTTTCTTCTGGAGCGGTCTATTATTGCTGGGAGTAGTCTATTATTACTTAAGGGATCTATTGTTGGGAGGGATCTGTTGTTGCTTGGTGGAACTATTGTTGCTGGGGAGATCTATTGTTTGCTGGGGGTCTATTATTGCTGGGGGATCTATTGTTGTTGGCGTGGATCTACAGTATTGTTGCTGAGGGTATTTGCTTGTAGGGGATCTATTGTTGCTGGGAGGGGTCTATTATTGCTGAAGGAATATATTGTTGCTGGGGGATCTATTGTTGCTGGGGGATCTGTTTTTGCTTGGTGAAACTATTGTTGCTGGGGAGATCTATTGTTTGCCGGGGGTCTATTATTGCTGGGGGATCTATTGTTGTTGGCATGGATCTACAGTATTGTTGCTGAGGGTATTTTCTTGTGTGGGGGTCTATTGTTGCTGGGAGGGGTTAATTATTGCTGAAGGGATCTATTGTTGCTGGGGGATCTATTGTTTGGAGGGATCTGTTGTTGCTGGGTGGAACTTTTGTTGCTGGGGAGATCTATTGTTTGCTGGGGGGGTCTATTATTGCTGGGGGATCTATTGTTGCTGAGGATATTTTCTTGTGGGGGTCTATTGTTGCTGGGTGTGGTCTATTGTTGCTGGGAGGGGTCTATTATTGCTGGGTGGGGTCTATTATTGCTGAAGGGATCTATTGTTGCTGATCTATTGTTGCTTGGTGGAACTATTGTTGCTGGGAGATCTATTGTTTGCCGGGGGGTCTATTATTGCTGGGAGAGATCTATTTTTGCTAGTAGGGATCTATTGTTGCTGGCTGGGATCTGTTGTTGCTGGGGGATCTATTGTGGCTAGTAGGGATCTATTTTTGCGTGTAGGGATCTATTGTTACCGGGGGGTCGTTTGTTGTTGGGCAATCTATTGTTGTTGGCGTGGATCTATAATATTGTTGCTGAGGGTATTTTCTTGTGAGGGTCTGTTGTTGCTGGGAGGGACCTATTGTTGCTGGGAGGGATCTATTGTTGCTTGTAGGGGTCTATTGTTGCTGGGTGGGATCTGTTGTTGCTGGGGGGTCGTTTGTTGCTGGGAAATCTATTGTTTTTGGCGTGGATCTATAGTATTGTCGCTGAGGGTATTTTCTTTTGGGGGGTTTATTTTTGCTCGTAGGGATCTATTTTTGCTAGTAGGGATCTGTTGTTGCTGGGCGCGGTCTATTATTGATGGGAGGGGTCTGTTATTGCTGAAGGGATCTATTGTTGCTGGGGGTTCTGTTGTTTGGTGTCTGGGCTGGGCCCAGCCCTTCCTTCTCTGAGCTGGCAGCTTAGCTGTCGGCTAATTGCCAGCTCCCATCTCTCCACAGTGACTCACCTGTTGATGATCCTGCTCATCAGTCCTGCCTACTTAAGCCGTCCAGCCCAGAGGATCTCTGCCTTCGCCTTGGTCAACATCACAGAGACTATCTCCTGCATTCCTGTTTAAAGACTTGCTTGGCTGACATTCCTTCTGGCTCCAGATCCTGCTTGCTGTTCCACTACATTGATCCCTGACTTCTGGCTTGGCTGACTATCCGTTCCGGTTCATGAACTCTGGCTATGTTTTGACTATGTTTGTTCTTTTTACTTTTATTATTAAACAAGTGTGATTTAACTGTACTTCTGTCTCGGTCTGATTCATGGTTTCTGACAGTAGCTTGGTGGAACTATTGTTGCTGGGAGATCTATTGTTTGCCGGGGGTGTATTATTGCTGGGGGAGCTATTGTTTTCCCAGGGGGGGGGGGGTCTATTATTGCTGGGGGATCTATTTTTGCTAGTAGGGATCTTTTGTTACCGGGGGGGTCGTTTGTTGCTGGGCAATCTATTGATGTTGGCGTGGATCTATAGTACTGTTGCTGAGGGTATTTTCTTGTGGGGGGGGGGTCTATTGTTGCTAGGAGAGGTCTATTGTTGCTGGGGGGATCTATATTTGCTAGTAGAGATCTATTTTTGCTAGTAGGGGTCTATTGTTGCTGGGTGGGATCTGTTGTTACCGGGGGGGGGGGGGGGTTGTTTGTTGCTGGGCAATCTATTGTTGTTGGCATGAATTTATAGTATTGTTGCTGAGGGTATTTTCTTGTGGGGGGTCTGTTATTCTTGGGAGGGGTCTGTTGTTGCTGGGAGGGGGTCTGTTGTTGCTGGGAGGGGGTCTGTTGTTCTTGGGAGGGGTCTGTTCTTGGGAGGGGTCTGTAGTTGCTGGGAGGGATCTATTGTTGTTGCTGGGAGGGGGGTCTGTTGTTGCTGGGAGGGGTCTATTGTTTTTGCTGGGAGGGGGTCTGTTGTTGTTGCTGGGGGGATCTATTGTTGCTGGGAGGGATCTATTGTTGCTGGGAGGGATCTATTGTTGCTGGCTGCAGAGGACCTCTTTTACTACTTTTCATTAATTCCATACAAACTATTTAGTACCAAAAAATAATACTTGGCTCTGTATTCTCTAAAAGGGGCGGAGACAAGGAGGGGTTCTGGGAAGGGGGAGGTGCCTGCACCTATTCTCTAAGTAGAAAAGGCGGGATAACGCCGTCATTGATACAAATTTTCCCCACTTGGCGATATATTGTCGTTCGTTGACAACATAAAAAGGTAAAACATTTTGTTGATGGATTTCACGATCGGTGAAAATGATGGAAAGGTTTCGGGGGATTCTGGGGTTACCTTTTTACTTGCTCATACGCACTACACGTTACACTACTTACACTTCGGAAATTGTTCGTTCGTACTAAAAAATTCCAACAACACTGTTTTTTTTTTTATAAATCTTTGCATTTCCCGAATCGCAATGAGCCCACCAACATTTAGAAAGATGAACGATCGAGCGTTTCAAACGATTCATCGAACGATTTTCTACCCGTCTCTGGCCAGCTTTAGAGGTGATTTGTTCTCCCAAAGCAAACACCCTTCCGCACACCGGTACTGACTACTATTCCAGTGTTTCTTCTCCCCCATTTCTCTCCCCTATGCAGCTAATGTGACCCCAGTGCTGATGGGGGATGGGGGGGGGGGTTGCGGTCAGTTGGCGAACCGGGATGCTGTGCAGTTGCCCAATGTCCTCCTTATCGACCAATGATGTCAGCGGCAAAATCAGTGCCCAAGGGTGCATTTGTTTCGAATTATCAATAGTTTAGATTTAATTAAATTTGTTGCTGGGCGATTTATTGTTGTTGGCGTGGATCTATAGTATTGTTGCGGAGGGTATTTTCTTGTGGGAAGTTCTATTGTTGCTGGGGTGTTCTATTGTTGCTGGGAGGGATCTATTGTTTCTGGGGGATCTATTTTTGCTGGGGGATCTATTGTTGCTGGGGGATCTATTGTTGCTGGAAGAGGTCTATTGTTGCTGGGAGAGGTCTATTGTTGCTGGGAGAGGTCTATTGTTGCTGGGAGAGGTCTATTGTTGCTGGGGGATCTATTGTTGCTTGCAGAGGTCTATTGTTCCTGGGGGATCTATTGTTGCTGGAGGGATCTATTGTTGCTGGAGGGATCTATTGTTGCCGGAGGGATCTGTTGTTGCTGGGAGAGGTCTATTATTGCTGGTATCGGTCTATTATTGTTGGGAGGGATGTATTTTTGCTGGAGGGATCTATTGTTGCCGGAGGGATCTATTTTTGCTGAGGGGATCTATTGTTGCTGGGAGAGGTCTATTGTTGCTGGGAGGGGTCTATTTTTGCTGAGGGGATCTATTGTTGCTGGGAGAGGTCTATTGTTGCTGGGAGGGGTCTATTGTTGCTGGGGGATCTATTTTTGCTGAGGGGATCTATTGTTGCTGGGAGGGATCTATTGTTTCTGGGAGAGGTCTATTGTTGCTGGGAGAGGTCTGTTATTGCTGGGAGGGGTCTATTGTTGCTTGGAGGGGTCTATTGTTGCTGGGAGAGGTCTGTTATTGCTGGGAGGGGTCTATTGTTGCTTGGAGGGGTCTATTGTTGCTGGGAGAGGTCTGTTATTGCTGGGAGAGGTCTGTTATTGCTTGGAGGGGTCTATTGTTGCTTGGAGGGGTCTATTGTTGCTGGGAGAAGTCTATTGTTGCTGGAAGAGGTCTATTGTTGCTGGGAGAGGTCTATTGTTGCTGGGTGATCTATTGTTGCTGGGGGGATCTATTGTTGCTGGCAGAGGTCTATTGTTGCTGGGGGATCTATTGTTGCTGGAGGGATCTATTTTTGCTGGAGGGATCTATTGTTGCCGGAGGGATCTGTTGTTGCTGGGAGAGGTCTATTATTGCTGGTATCGGTCTATTATTGTTGGGAGGGATGTATTTTTGCTGGAGGGATCTATTGTTGCCGGAGGGATCTATTTTTGCTGAGGGGATCTATTGTTGCTGGGAGAGGTCTATTGTTGCTGGGAGGGGTCTATTGTTGTTGGGGGGATCTATTTTTGCTGAGGGGATCTATTGTTGCTGGGAGAGGTCTATTGTTGCTGGGGGATCTATTTTTGCTGAGGGGATCTATTGTTGCTGGGAGAGGTCTATTGTTGCTGGGGGATCTATTTTTGCTAAAGGGGATCTATTGTTGCTGGGAGAGGTCTATTGTTGCTGGGGGATCTATTGTTGCTGAGGGGATCTATTGTTGCTGGGAGAGGTCTATCGTTTCTGGGAGAGGTCTATTGTTGCTGGGAGAGGTCTGTTATTGCTGGGAGAGGTCTATTGTTGCTTGGAGGGGTCTATTGTTGCTGGGAGTGGTCTGTTGTTGCCGGGGGATCTATTGTTGCTGGGAGAGGTCTATTGTTGCTGGGAGAGGTCTATTGTTGTCAGGGGGATCCATTGTTGCTGGGAGGGATCTATTGTTGCTGGGAGGGATCTGTTGTTGCTGAGTGTGGTCTATTATTGCTGGGAGAGGTCTATTGTTGCTGGGTGGATGTATTGTTGCTAGGAGGGGTCTATTGTTGCTGGGAGAGGTCTATTGTTGCTGGGAGAGGTCTATTGTTGTCAGGGGGATCTATTATTGCTGGGAGGGATCTATTGTTGCTGAGTGTGGTCTATTATTGCTGGGAGAGGTCTAGTGTTGCTGGGAGGGATCTATGGTTGCTGGGAGAGGTCTATTGTTGCTGGGTGGATGTATTGTTGCTAGGAGGGGTCTATTGTTGCTGGGAGAGGTCTATGGTTGCTGGGAGAGGTCTATTGTTGCTGGGAGGGATCTATGGTTGCTGGGAGAGGTCTATGGTTGCTGGGTGGATCTATGGTTGCTTGGAGGGGTCTATGGTTGCCAGGAGAAATCTATTGTTGCTGGGGTGTAAAATTAAAACAAATATATTACGCTGTTTCTTTAAATGTTTAAGTAGCAGCCAGCACAGCAAAAGATGAGTTTGCGAAGTGAAAAATGGGTGAATAAAAGTGCAGCTCTAACGTGCCGCCCTTTACAATGAACCAGGGCGGAGTATTTAAACACGGTGCATATTATAAATGATCACCTTTGAAAGAATAAATGTACTTTAAGTGTATAAAAATAAATGTGCACTATATCAAAAATTGAATGAAACAACAGCGCTCTTATAGATTGTTTAAAAAAACATGAGAAGACCTGATAATCAATATAAGTATGGAGTAAACGTGACTCTAATGTGTAATAAGAACACTCGGCTGAAAAGTAAAAAAATAACAAATGAAGCAAAAGTCCAAAAAAGTGAAATGATTCCAAGTCCACGAGTGAATGAACATAGTGACACGGTGACTTGAAATATAAATTGGTGTAGACAGGATTTGTCAGGAGAGGATCCACCACCAATAAGTATGAGTCTTACCAGAGGGATTGACCTCAGACAGACCTACGCCTAACGAGTCAATCGAGCTTGTGGTGTAATACACCTGGGGGGGGGGAACCAGCAACCACCTACGCGACCTCCAGGTGAGGATCTATGCTCCTGTGGTCCCTCACAGCAATGCTTCCAATGAACAACCCTCAGAAAGGTGATGCCGGGGGCCGGATATATGATCTCTCCCGCGTAGTGTTATTTATGGGAAGAGAAGGAGAGAGGCCACATTGTGTAATTCCATCTCAGTAAAAAGGTATTTATTATATTAAAAAAAGAAACACTCAATACATTTGTGAAGATACAAAAGCGCTTGTTATAAAATATGGATCGTGACGCAGTGGCATCAGCAGAGCCCGTCCACGGCGCGTTTCGTCTAATAAGACATCATCTGGGGTGCTTGTCCACTGCAGCCACTGCGTTTTATATACAGTTAAAACTTACCCCATATCGAGATACAGCTCCCTGGTAATGGAATGGATCAGTACTTGCTGCTGTTCGTAACAAAGATGGCGCGGAAGTACGCGGTTCAAGCCTCGTTCTGAGGGGAAATACCTTCTGAGATGTGCGGCTCAAGCCTCGTTCTGAGTGGAAATACCCTCTGAGATGTGCGGCTCAAGCCTCGTTCTGAGGAGAAATACCCTCTGAGATGTGCGGCTCAAGCCTCGTTCTGAGGGGAAATACCCTCTGAGATGTGCGGCTCAAGCCTCATTCTGAGGGGAAATACCCTCTGAGATGTGCGGCTCAAGCCTCGTTCTGAGGGGAAATACCCTCTGAGATGTGCGGCTCAAGCCTCGTTCTGAGGGGAAATACCCTCTGAGATGTGCGGCTCAAGCCTCGTTCTGAGAGGAAATACCCTCTGAGATGTGCGGCTCAAGCCTCGTTCTGAGAGGAAATACCCTCTGAGATGTGCGGCTCAAGCCTCCTTCTGAGGGGAAATACCCTCTGAGATGTGCAGCTCAAGCCTCGTTCTGAGGGGAAATACCCTCTGAGATGTGCGGCTCAAGCCTCCTTCTGAGGGGAAATACCCTCTGAGATGTGCAGCTCAAGCCTCGTTCTGAAGAGAAATACCCTCTGAGATGTGCGGCTCAAGTCTCGTTCTGAAGGGAAAAACTCTCTGAGATGTGCGGCTCAAGCCTCGTTCAAAAGAAAAATACTCTCCGAGATGTGCGGTTCAAGCCTCGTTCTTAGGGGAAATACCCTCTGAGATGTGCGGCTCAAGTCTCGTTCTGAAGAGAAATACCCTCTGAGATGTGCGGCTCAAGTCTCGTTCTGAAGGGAAAAACTCTCTGAGATGTGCGGCTCAAGCCTCGTTCAAAAGAAAAATACCCTCCGAGATGTGCGGTTCAAGCCTCGTTCTTAGGGGAAATACCCTCTGAGATGTGTGGCTCAAGCCTCCTTCTGAGGGGAAATACTCTCTGAGATGTGCGGCTCAAGCCTCGTTCCAAAGGGAAATACTCTCTGAGATGTGCGGCTCAAGCCTCGTTCTGAGGGGAAATACCCTCTGAGATGTGCGGCTCAAGCCTCGTTCTGAGGGGAAATACCCTCTGAGATGTGCGGCTCAAGCCTCGTTCTGAGGGGAAATACCCTCTGAGATGTGCGGTTCAAGCCTCGTTCTGAAGGGAAAAACTCTCTGAGATGTGCGGCTCAAGCCTCGTTCTGAGGAGAAATACCCTCTGAGATGTGCGGCTCAAGCCTCGTTCTGAGGGGAAATACCCTCTGAGATGTGCGGCTCAAGCCTCGTTCTGAGGGGAAATACCCTCTGAGATGTGCGGTTCAAGCCTCGTTCTGAAGGGAAAAACTCTCTGAGATGTGCGGCTCAAGCCTCGTTCAAAAGAAAAATACCCTCCGAGATGTGCGGTTCAAGCCTCGTTCAAAAGAAAAATACCCTCCGAGATGTGCGGTTCAAGCCTCGTTCTTAGGGGAAATACCCTCTGAGATGTGCGGCTCAAGCCTCGTTCAAAAGAAAAATACCCTCCGAGATGTGCGGTTCAAGCCTCGTTCTGAAGAGAAATACCCTCTGAGATGTGCGGCTCAAGCCTCGTTCTGAGGGGAAATACCTTCTGAGATGTGCGGCTCAAGCCTCCTTCTGAGGGGAAATACCCTCTGAGATGTGCGGCTCAAGCCTCGTTCTGAGGGGAAATACCCTCTGAGATGTGCGGCTCAAGCCTCCTTATGAGGGGAAATACCCTCTGAGATGTGCGGCTCAAGCCTCGTTCTGAGGGGAAATATCCTCTGAGATGTGCGGCTCAAGCCTCCTTATGAGGGGAAATACCCTCTGAGATGTGCGGCTCAAGCCTCGTTCTGAGGGGAAATACCCTCTGAGATGTGCGGCTCAAGCCTCGTTCTGAGGGGAAATACCCTCTGAGATGTGCGGCTCAAGCCTCCTTATGAGGGGAAATACCCTCTGAGATGTGCGGCTCAAGCCTCGTTCTGAGGGGAAATACCTTCTGAGATGTGCGGCTCAAGCCTCCTTCTGAGGGGAAATACCCTCTGAGATGTGCGGCTCAAGCCTCGTTCTGAGGGGAAATACCCTCTGAGATGTGCGGCTCAAGCCTCGTTCTGAGGGGAAATACCCTCTGAGATGTGCGGCTCAAGCCTCGTTCTGAGGGGAAATACCCTCTGAGATGTGCGGCTCAAGCCTCCTTATGAGGGGAAATACCCTCCGAGATGTGCGGTTCAAGCCTCGTTCAAAAGAAAAATACCCTCCGAGATGTGCGGTTCAAGCCTCGTTCTTAGGGGAAATACCCTCTGAGATGTGCGGCTCAAGCCTCGTTCTGAGGGGAAATACCCTCTGAGATGTGCGGCTCAAGCCTCGTTCAAAAGAAAAATACCCTCCGAGATGTGCGGTTCAAGCCTCGTTCTGAAGAGAAATACCCTCTGAGATGTGCGGCTCAAGCCTCGTTCTGAGGGGAAATACCTTCTGAGATGTGCGGCTCAAGCCTCGTTCTGAGGGGAAATACCCTCTGAGATGTGCGGCTCAAGCCTCGTTCTGAGGAGAAATACCCTCTGAGATGTGCGGTTCAAGCCTCGTTCTGAGGGGAAATACCCTCTGAGATGTGCGGCTCAAGCCTCGTTCTGGGAGGAAATACCCTCTGAGATGTGCGGCTCAAGCCTCGTTCTGAGGGGAAATACCCTCTGAGATGTGCGGCTCAAGCCTCGTTCTGGGAGGAAATACCCTCTGAGATGTGCGGCTCAAGCCTCGTTCTGAAGAGAAATACCCTCTGAGATGTGCGGCTCAAGCCTCGTTCTGAGAGGAAATACCCTCCCAAAAGTGGCAGAAATAACGTCACTGCGTGTATAGCGATCGCAAAACGGCATTGGATGAAGCTCACTGGTATTTAAAACTATCTATGACCACTTCCAGTCTTAGCCAAAAGGGCGTGGAACTACGCGATCCGAGCCTCGTTCCGTAATGCAGTGGATTCAAGGGGGATTTATTCAAGCCTCGTTCCGAGAGGGAAATTGTCCTCAGAAAGCGGCGGAGATGACGTCACCGCGTGTATTGGGATCGCGAAGCTAGACTAGACATAACGTCGAGCCAAACCTCACAGTCAAATACCGGAAACAAGGCTCTAGCCTCTTTCCCGGAACTTGACATGGTCTATAATGAAAATGAGTGGTGCCCTGTATGTAATCAGAGTCAGCGCTGGGCCGCAATAATATAACATAATAACATCAAAACACCCGGAAAGAACGCACGTGCAAACCAACTCGAAAACAGAACTAGCGAACTCAAAATCAGGGACATTGAACTGTGTTTAGTGATTGCTAAATGTGAGCCTGATATCAAAAATGTGAATGTAAAATTTAACTGTAATTCAATGAAAAAACCAAAGAGCTGACACTCAATCGGGGGCTAACAATAAACGGAAAATTGAATAAATGAATATACCAATTATAGCAGAAAATGGATACACAAAATAAACATTCTAATTAAATTCAATAGACTCATTTGAAACTCGTACAGTTATGATATAAGAATCAAACCGGCCATATGAATATGTGGAACACCCAGAACTCCAAAGACATTAGAAACCACTAATTCTCCTAAGCTTTATAAAGAATGGCATTAATGTCCCACTCTACATTCATCCCGAGTGGGGAGTGGGACTGTAACTCGTATATCTTTTATGTCTTGAAACATACTGGATATACGAGTTACAGTCCCACTCCCCACTCGGGATGAATGTAGAGTGGGACATTAATGCCATTCTTTATAAAGCTTAGGAGAATTAGTGGTTTCTAATGTCTTTGGAGTTCTGGGTGTTCCACATATTCATACGGCCGGTTTGATTCTTATATCATAACTGTACGAGTTTCAAATGAGGCTGTTGAATTTAATTAATTTGAATTTTTACTTTGTTTGCAGTGAGGGGAAAACAGTATTCGATCGGCTGCTGATTTTGTAGGTTTGCCCCACTGACATAGAGACGATCAGTCTATACTTTTATTGGTCAGTTTATTATAACAGTGAGAGACGGAATAACAACTAAAATTTCCTAAAAAAAACACATTTCAAAAAAGTTATAAATTGAATTGCGTTTTAATGAGTGAAATAAGTATTTGACCCCTTCGTAAACATGACTTAGTAGTTGGTGGGGAAACCCTTGTTGGCGATCACAGAGGTCAGACGTTTCTTGTAGTTGGCCTCCAGGTTTGCACACATCTCAGGAGGGATTTTGTCCTCTTCGCAGATCTTCTCCAAGTCATTAAGGTTTCCAGGCTGACGTTTGGTAACTCCGAACCTTCAGCTCCCTCCACATATTTTCTATGGGATTAAGGTCTGGAGACTGGCTAGGACCTTAATGTGCTTCTTCTTGAGCCGCTCCTTTGTTGCCTTGGCCGTGTGTTTTGGGTCATTGTCATGCTGGAATACCCATCCACAACCCATTTTCAATGCCCTGGCTGAGGGAAAGAGGTTCTCATTTAAGATTTGATGGTACATGGCCCCCGTCCATCGTCCCTTTTGATGTGGTGAAGTTGTTCTGTCCCCTTAGCAGGAACCCCCAAAGCATAATGTTTCCACCTCCATGCATGATGGTGGGGGATGGTGTTCTTGGGGTCATAGGCAGCATTCCTCTTCCTCCTCCAAACACGGTGAGTTGAGTTGATGCCAAAGAGCTGGATTTTGGTCTCATCTTCTAGATTGTAAGCTCTAACAAGCAGGGCCCTCTGATCCCTCCTGTAATGATTTGTATTGTAAGTGTACTGTCTTCCTCATTTTGTAAAGCGCTGCGCAAACTGTTGGCGCTATATAAATCCTGTATAATAATAATAATAATAATAATCTAACCACAGCACTTTCGCCCAGTTCTCCTCTGAATCATTCAGATGTTCAGCAAACCGACAGTCCTGTACATGTGCTTTCTTGAGCAGGGGGACCCTGCAGGTGCTGCAGGATTTCAGTCCTTCACGACGTAGGGTGATACCGATTGTTTTCTTGGTGACTATGGTCCCAGCTGCCTTGAGATCATTGAGAAGCTTCTCCAATGTAGTTCTGGGCTGATTCCTCACCGTTCTCATGATCATTGGACCTCCACGAGGTGAGATCTTCCATGGAGCCCCAGACCGAGGGACATTGACCGTTATTTTGTGTTTCTTCCATTTGGGAATAATCGCACCAACTGTTGTCACCCTCTCACCAAGCTGCTTGGCGTTGGTCTTGTAGCCCATTCCAGCCTTGTGTAGGTCTACAGTCTTGTCCCCGACATCCTTGGACAGCTCTTTGGTCTTGGCCATGGTGGAGAGTTTGGAATCTGATTCATTGATTGCTTCTGTGGACAGGTGTCTCTTATACAAGTAACAAGCTGAGATTAGAGGCACTCCCTTTAAGATTAGTAATTACCTTGGGGAGATGCAGACTAGAATACGGCAATTACTGAGCAGCAAATGAGATCACCTGTGATGTATTTTAGTTATCTAGAAAACCTGGCCTGTTAGTGGGTCCCGAGGACAGAAGTTGAGAACCACTGACCTACTCTTAAGCTCATTACACACACACACATACATACAGTGAGGGGAAAAAAGTATTCGATCGGCTGCTTATTTTGTACCTTTAGGAGAGAGTGCTCCTAATCTCAGCTCTTTACCTGTATAGAAGACACCTGGGAGCCAGAAATCTTGCTGATCGATAGGGGATAAAATATTTATTTCACTCATTAAAATGCAAATCAAATTTTTTTTTTTTTTAAATGAGTTTTTCTGGATATTTTTGTTGCTATTCTGTCTCTCACTGTTATAATAAACCGACCATTAAAATTATAGACCGATCGTTTCTTTGTCAGTGGGGCAAACCTACAAAATCAGCAGCCGATCAAATACTTTTTCCCCCCTCATTGTATGAGGCAAGTGGTTAATATAAGTGTTCGATAAATCAAAACTCCTAAAAAAAAAAAAGAAGGGAATTGATTATTAAAGGCATAAAATACAAATGGGGTAAAACCCTAAAAGGACCGTGCAATTGTCATTCAAAGTGCGGAAATTGGCCTAGGCAGCAAGGGGGTAAAAGTGCCCAGTATTGAAGTGGTTAAATGTAACTGTTTAGGGAAACCATGAAAATCGAAGTGTTTAGGTAGGCCATACACGGGGCGAATTTTTCGAAAGAATTTTCTTTCGAATTTCTAAGAATTTTCCTTTTCGAATTTCCCACCATTAGTGGGGCCGCAGCAACAGCCGATTTTTGTGCGGCCATCGAATTTGAGTAATCGGGCATGTTGGAAAATTTTTTTTTGAAAAAACGGACAATTTTCTAATCAATGATGGGAGAATCGTGCGAAAAATGTAATCGAAAAAGAAATGCGCAAGAAAAGAAAATTCCCGTAAAGAAAAGAAGATTCCCAGCCACGGAAATTCTTTCCTGTAGCAAAATGAGGTGGAAATTGAAGTCTCGGTCGGTCGAATTTTTCGAAATCAATGGCGGCGCCATCAGATCACAAAACGCACAAAATTACTGATCTTCAAAAAAGAAAATTATTTTCGAAAATGCGACCCATGTATTGGCCAGCCTTAAGCTCTGCTTTAACGGATAACATGTTGCTATGCTTGCTTCCACTAGGTGGCACTGTCCACATGACAAAAAAAAAATGCTGTAATCAGTGAGTGGGAAGAATCTATTTTCTTTTTTTTGTTGTTTTTTTGGGTTTTTTTTTACCGATAACCACATGAAATGAACACTTTGGGCTTTATTTAACAAGGCAGAGCGAGGGGCAGTCACCATAGCAATCAACGTTCCACTTTACAATAGTGACTCAGGGGGGCAAAAAAAAAAAAGATGAAAGCTGGTTGCACTTTTTACTACTGTATTTATAAGATTTTATTACTTGTATTATTATAGTTGGCATCGACACTTTTTCCCGCAGTACTTTAAGAGAAAAATAGTGAAAAAAAAAAATCACACCAGTCCCCGTCCATGAAGAGCTTACGCTTTATTGCCCCTACTTACCGCAATTCCATAGAGTATGTTGTCTTTGATGTTTGCTTTTTGTGTTGCTTTTTGTGTTGCTTTTTGTGTTGCTTTTTGTGTTGCTTTTTTGTGTTGCTTTTTGTGTTGCTTTTTTGTTTTGCTTTTTGTGTTGTTTTTTGTGTTGTTTTTTGTTTTGCTTTTTGTGTTGTTTTTTGTTTTGCTTTTTGTGTTGCTTTTTGTGTTGCTTTTTGTGTTGTTTTGAGGTCGTGTTCACAAATATGGGCATGTAACCATATAAAGGCAACAATGTCACCCTCTATCCCCTTCCCTTATGTTATTAATGATAACTGGGGGGGAGCTGTCATTTGACAAGTGTAGTCAATCGGGTTTTTTTCTTTTGGACATCTTGATTGAAGTGGATCTATATCATGGGGGTACTGCGTACCCCTTATTTATTCACATGGGGGGGTCGGTGATATCTGGGTTCCCCCTTATGGTAAAAAATAGATTGTAGACCCCCCACAACCACTGGGCCAGGGTTGTGGGGCAGAGGCCCTTTTCCTCATCAACATGGGGACATGGTACCCCCCCGCCCCTCGACCCTTCCCCCATTACTTTAAAGAGGAACTGCAGTCCGCTCACATAATTTGTAATAAAAACACCTTTTGCCATTCTGCAGCTTCCCTCCAACCACTTTGCTTAATATTTTATATATATACAGTAGTACCTTGGATTACGAGCATAATCCGTTCAAGAAGAATGCTTGTAATCCAAAGCACTTGTTTATCAAAGCACGTTTCCCCCACAGGAATCAATGGAAACTCAGATAATTTGTTCCAGTGTCACTGCTAGTGTATGCAGTACCGCGTGCGGCCAAAGGTGTGGGGGGGTGCGCCGGAGACCACTCAGGGACACTTGGTGACGCTTGGAGACGCTCGGAAACACTCGGAGACACTTGGAGATACTCGGAGAAACTCGGAGACGCTCAGAGACACTCGGAAATACTCGGAGATGCTAATGCCGCGTACACACGGCCGGAGTTTTCGGCGTCAAAGGTCCGACAGCTTTTCCGACGGACTTGCGGATTATTATTATTATTATTATTATACGGGATTTATATAGCGCCAACAGTTTACGCAGCGCTTTACAATATAAAAGGGAGACAATACAGTTATAATACAATAAAATACAAGAGGATTAAGAGGGCCCTGCTCAGAAGAGCTTGCAATCTAATAATGAACGGACTTGCCTACACACGATCACACCAAAGTCCAACGGATTCGTGCGCGATGGCGTACGACCGGACTAAAATAAGGAAGTCGATAGCCAGTAGCCAATAGCTGCCCTAGCGTCGGTTTTCGTCCGGCGGACTCGCATACAGCCGAACCGACTTTTCGACCGGACTCGAGTCCGTCGGAAAGATTTGAAACAGGTTTCAAATCCAAAGTCCGTCTGGTTTTCGTCTGAAAAGGTCCGTCGGAAGTCCGATGGAGCCCACAGACGGTCGGATTGTCCGACGGATTCGTTCCGGCGGACGAGTTCGTTAGAAAAAGTCCGGTCGTGTGTACACGGCATAAGAGACACTCAGAGAAACTCGGTAACGCTCGGAGACGCTCGGAGGCACTCAGAGACACTCGGTGACGCTTGGAGACACTCGGAGATGCTCGGAGACACTCGGAGATGCTCGGAGACGCTTGGAGGCACTCAGACACTCAGAGACACTCGGTGACGCTCGGAGACGCTCAGAGGCACTCAGAGACACTCAGAGACACTCAGAGACACTCGGAGACGCTCAGAGGCACTCAGAGACACTCGGTGACGCTCGGAGACACTTGGGAATGGAGTATTTCCAAGTGACCGGCACCCCCCTCCCCACCTCTGGCCACATGCGATACTGCACACCCCAGAGGCTTGAATCCTGCTCGTCTTGCAAGACAACACTCAGGATTTAAAAAAAACAAAAAAACAGCTCGTATTGCCAAACTCTCGTAAACCACATTACTCGCAATCCGAGATATTACTGTACTGTGATCCTGCACTTGCCAAATATGCTGCAGAAATCTCCCTCCGCTGAGTCCGGCTGCAACCATTTTAACTGTGGGCAGCTGAAGCTGCTGCCTGTTCACTTCCTGGCTTTACACAGACACACAGGAGGCACACCTCCAGCTCTGCAGCTCTCATTGGCCCTCTTATGGCTCATCCCCCCCCCCTTCTGGCAAACTCTCAGGAGAGTGAGGGAGAGAGAGCTGTGCATGATGTCATTAGCCTAGACTAATGACCAGACAAGAGACAGGAAGTGGGCTGTATAAGAGATTTACTGGCAGAAAAAAAAAAAAAAATGTTTTACTATCCAAAGTTAAACAACAAGGGCAGAAGATTTAATAGATGGAAAGATGAAAAAAGGACTGAAGTTCCGCTTTAAGCATTAGGAAAATCACTGCTCCCAGCCAAATGTAATTGTTTACATTTTGTATTTATTTTTGCTTTGATACAGTGGTAGAACTACCGGGGTTATGGCTGGGCCCTGGCGTACCGCCACCATGGGCGGGGGGGCGGGGGGGCGCTGCCGGACTTTAAGGCTCGGTTTACACTGCTGCGACCCCAAAGTCGTGCAACTTGCTTGTTTTCCTTGTGACTTGCTTGTGATTTCTTTGCGACTTGTGATATGACATTGCAGTCTATGGCACCCAAATTACCCATTGAAATAAATGTGTTTTAACTTTTCATGCAACTTTATGTGTCACAGGCTTATAAAGGCTCCCACGACGGGAGTAAAGGCGGGCCCTGGGATCAGGGGGAAGGGCCCCAGGACCGATGGAAAGGGCACATCTTGTGGGACATCCTCAAACAGAAGGTGGAGGAGCACAAGGTCTCTAACATCCACCAGCTCTGTGATGTCATCATGGAGGAGGGGAAGAGGACTCCAGTGACAACCTGTGAAGCTCTGGTGACCTCCATGCCCAAGAGGGTTAAGGCAGTGCTGGAAAATAATGGTGGCCACACAAAATATTGATACTTTGGGCCCAATTTGGACATTTTCACTTAGGGGTGTACTGACTTTTGTTGCCAGTGGTTTAGACATTAATGGCTGTGTGTTGAGTTATTTTGAGGGGACAGCAAATTTACACTGTTATACAAGCTGTACACTCACTACTTTACATTGTAGCAAAGTGTCATTTCTTCAGTGTTGTCCCATGAAAAGATAGAAGAAAAGATTTACAAAAATGTGAGGGGTGTACTTACTTTTGTGACATACTGTAGTTGTATATAAAATGCACTTTTTTTCTTTCAAAAAGTGTTTCTCAGTGCTAAAACTTTCATCTGATTTCTAAATTGCTGCATTTGTAAATGTCAAAAGCCAATATAAAGGAATAGTAGTGGTAAAGAAGCGCTTGTGGGTTTAGCTATATATATATATATATTTGTATAATTCGCCTTTTAAGGGGCGTGGCAGGGGGCGTGTCCTATGCCTACATACTTTTGCTAATGGGTGTCCCTCATTCCGATCTCAAAAAGTTGGGAGGTATGCCACTACGGAAGTTTGGGGGTGACTAAGGGAGCTGGTAGGCACTGTGGGAGATTAGATCTGCAGCTAGTTAGAGGCCTGGGCTTTGCAGGGGCATTATGGGAGACTGGAGTGCAGCAGGGGGGCGCTGTGGGAAGTTTGGGGCAAGGCGGGACTCTGTTGGAATTTAGGGACACTATGGGGTGGCTGGAGGCTCTGCAGTAGGCCGGAGAACACTAGAGGAAGTTGGAGAGCACTGTAGGGGCAACAGTGGTTCACTATGGAAGTTTGGGGGTCACTAAGGGAGCTGGTAGGCACTGTGGGAGGTTAGATCTGCAGCTAGTTAGAGGCCTGGGCTTTGCAGGGGCATTATGGGAGACTGGAGTGCAGCAGGGGGGCGCTGTGGGAAGTTTGGGGCAAGGCGGGACTCTGTTGGAATTTAGGGACACTATGGGGTGGCTGGAGGCTCTGCACTAGGCCCGAAGAACACTAGTGGAAGTTGGAGAACACTGTAGGGGCTGAGGGCAACAGTGGTTCACTATGGAAATTTGGGGGGCACTAATGGAGCTGGTAGGCACTGTGGGAGGTTAGGAGATCTGTAGCTGGCATGAGGCCCAGTAGGAGGGAGGCCACAGCCCCACAGCAGGCTATGGCCTATTGCAGTGATGGCAAACCTTGGCACCCAGTGGTGTAGCGTGGGGGGTGCAGGGGGTGCTGTGCAGTGGTGTAGCGTGGGGGGGTGCAGGGGGTGCCGTCCCCCAATGGCACCCCAGATGTTTTGGAACTAAATTTCCCATGATGCTCAACTACACTGCAGAGTGCATGAGCATCATGGGAAATGTAGTTCCAAAACATCTAGGGGTGCCACCGTGCCAAGGTTCACCATCACTGGTCTAGTGGTTGAGAACTACTGGTCTAAAAGGTCCATGTTGAAACCTAAAAGTTCCTCCATTCTCCACTGATATCATTCACTGTAATGACCTAAAGACACAAAGAAACCTCAGAAGCATTGATTAGAAAACAACCATCAAGGAGAAAGTGGTTGGGGCCTGGGACACCCAAAAAGTGACAAAAAATCAACCCCTAGAGTCTGAGCTACCAACATTCAATAAAGGCTATGGACCTTTAAGCCAAGACCAGCAAACTGTACTCTTCAACTGTTGAGCAGCTCCAGGAAGCTTAATAACTTATGGAGCAAGTAGACAGGACTCTCCTGTATTGTCCACCGGCAGCAGACCGCACCCCGCCCTTCAGGACACCCCCTTGCTGGTCACCTCTTCCCCAGATGCTTCAGGGAGGCAGAATGGGAGGCAAAGACCTGTTGCAGTCTGGGCACTGATGGAGAGGAGACTGAGGTAATGCTCCCTCCTGCCTGCAGCAGACTAATGACATCATCTCGGCCTAGGCTAAGTCACTGAATGGAGGTCAAGGATGGCTTTTTAATGATAAAAGGCAGAGCTTTTTTTAAAAAAATTTTATTGTCGCTGTATGTAGCGACATGTCAGAGTGTATCGAGGCGGACTTGTAAAGTTCCACTTTACGTCGTGAGGCGGAATGAGGATGAAAACCCGGGGAGAAGAATCTTCAAAAACAATCAGCGCTGGGAGTTCCCGGATTTTATTCCTGACGGGTCCACTTGAACCAAATGTCTTTCTGAGCAGCAGCGAAATGTCAAGGTCACGGCACGGAATAAACAAAGCTCGCTGAGAGAACGCCAAGCAGCTTCACTGACATCAGCGATGTTTACAAATGCCATGACGGCTCTTCGTATTTATTTATTCCAGTTTATGGAAATGTACAAGGTGTAGCGGCATCAGGCAAGGTCAAGGAGTCCCGGTACTGCACCTGGCGGGAGGATGTGGGGAAATCTTTGATGCATCGAACGTCTCTCGTGCTTTGTTTGTGAAGAGAAGCCATGGTGTATTTCTACAAGAGGGTTAGGAGTAAATGCTAGGAGTTAGGGTTGGGAGGAAGGGTTAGGATTTAGGAGGAGGGTTAGGAGTTAGGGTTAGGATTAAGAGTAAGGGTTAGGGTTAGGCGTAAGAGTTAGAAGTAAGGGTTAGGGTAAAGAGTAAGGGTTAGGGGTTAGGAGTAAGAGTTAGGTTTAGGAGGGTTAGGAGTTAGGGTTAGAAGTAAGAGTTAGGAGTAGGGTTAGGCGTAAGGGTTAGGGTAAAGAGTAAGGGTTAGGGGTTAGGAGTAAGGGTTAGGTTTTAGGAGGAGAGTTAGGAGTTGGAAGTTAGGGTTAGGAGTAAGGATTAGGGTCAGGAGTTAGGGTAAGGAATAAGGATTAGGGTTAAGAGTAAGGGCTAGAACTAACTGTTAGGGTAAAGTGTTGGGAGTTAGGGTTAGGAGTTAGTGTTAGGAGTTAGGGTTTAGAGTTAAGAGTAAGGGTTAGGGCTAGGAGTAAGGGTTAGGGTTATGTGTTATGCTGCGTACACACAAGCGGAATGTCCGACAGAAAAAGTCAGACGGAAGCTTTTCATCGTCTATTCCGATCGTGTGTAGGCCTCATCGGACTTTTTTTTTTTCAAAAATTCTGACGGACCTAGAAATGGAACATGTTCTAAATATTTCCGACAGAACCAATTCCTATCGGGAAAACCGATCGTCTGTAGGCTGTTCCGTCGGACCAAAAATGACGCATGCTCTGAAGTAAGAACAAGACGGAAGCTATTGGCTACTGGCTATTGAACTTCCGTTTTCTAGTCCCCTCGTAGGTGTTGTACGTCACCGCGTTCTGGACGGTCGGACTTTGGTGTGACCGTGTGTAGGCAAGACCGTTTGAGAGGAATTCCGTCGGAGTTCCATCAGAGAAACCTTTGGAGTTTATTTCGAGTCGTGTGTACGCGGCACAAGGGTTAGGATTAAGGGTTAGGAGTAAGGGTTAGGGTTAAAAATAAGGGTTAAGGCTATGAGTAAGAGTTAGGGTTAGGAGTAAGGGTTAAGAGTTAGGAATAAAAAGAAGGGTTAGGGTTAGAAGTTAGGGTTAGGAGTAAGTGTTAGGGAAAGGGTTAGGAGTAAGAGTTAGGATTAGAAATAAGGGTTAGGAGTCGGGATGAGCTTTATTTTCGGGTCGAACATGAGTGTTGGCTGTTCGCCCGTTCGCTGAACAGCGAACAATTTGGGGTGTTCGTAGCAAATTCGAAAGCCGCGGAACACCCTTTAAAAGTCTATGGGAGAAATCAAAAGTGCTAATTTTAAAGGTTAATATGCAAGTTATTGTCATAGAAAGTGTTTGGAGACCTGGGTCCTGCCCCAGGGGACATGGATCAATGCAAAAAAAAAAAGTTTTAAAAACAATTTTAATGATGCTTAAAGTGAAACAGTAAAAGTGAAATATTCCTTTAAATTTCGTACCTGGGGTGTGTCTATAGTAGGCCTGTAAAGTGGCGCGTGTTTCCCGTGTTTAGAACAGTCCCTGCACAAAATGAGATTTCTAAAGGAAAAAAAGTCATTTAACGGCTATAATGAATTGTTGGGTCTCGGCAATACAGATAAAAGTCATTGAAAAAAACGGCATGGGATTCCCCCTCAGTCCATTACCAGGCCCTTTGGGTCTGGTATGAATATTAAGAGGAACCCCACGCCAAAATTTTAAAAAAATGGCGTGGGGGTCCACCTCAAAATCATACAAAGGGTCTGGTGTGGATTTTAAGGGGAACCCTGCACCAAAACTTTTTAAAAAATGGCGTGGGATCCCCCCCCAAAAATCCATACCAGACCCTTATCCGAGCACGCAACCTGGCAGGCCACAGGAAAAGAGGGGGGAATGAGAGAGAGCCCCCCCCTCCTGAACCGTACCAGGCCACATGCCCTCAACATGGCATGTGGCCTGGTGCAGTTCAGGAGGGGGGCGCTCTCTCGTTCCCCCCTCTTTTCCTGTGGCCTGCCAGGTTGTGTGCTTGGATAAGGGTCTGGTATGGATTTTAAGGGGGACCCCACGCCATTTTTTAAAAAAATTTGGTGCGGGGTTCCCCTTAAAATCCACACCAGACCCTTTGTATGATTTTGAGGGGAACCCCCACGTCATTTTTTTTTTTTTACTTTGGCGCGGGGTTCCCCTTAATATTCATACCAGACCCAAAGGGCCTGGTAATGGACTGAGGGGGAATCCCATGCGTTTTTTTTTCAATGACTTTTATGTGTGTTGCCGAGACCGACAATTCATTATAGCCGCGAGTAGTTTTAAATGACTTTTTTTTTTCTTTAGAAATGTCATTTTGCTCTCGGACTGTTGTAAACACGGGAAACATGCGCTACTTTACAGGCATACTATAGACACCCCCCAGGTACGAAATTTAAAAGAATATTTCACTTTTATTGCTTCACTTTAAGCATTATTAAAATCACTGCTCCCGAAAAAAACAACCATTTTTAAATTTTTTTTTTTTGCATTGATACATGTCCCCTGGGGCAGGACCCAGGTCCCCAAACACTTTTTATGACAATAACTTGCATATAAGCCTTTAAAATTAGCACTTTTGATTTTTCATGTTCGTGTCCCATAGACTTTAACGGTGTTCACGTGTTCGAACAAATTTTTTGCCTGTTCACAAGTTCTGGTGCGAACCGAACAGGGGGGTGTTCGGCCCATCCCTAGTTAGGAGCTATGGTTCAGAGTAAGGGTTAGGAGTAAGGGTTAGGAATTTAGGGTTAGGAGTTAGTTATTAACTGAACAATTGACTGCAAGTAAATTTTGAGTCCATATTTTCACAGTTATAATTCATATCCAAATTTGTAGACTATGCTGGGTTGAAAGAGTTCAGGAGGAGCCGCTGTACTAACAATCCGACGTTAGTACAGCGATCTCCCCTGCCGTGCTATTGTGTTCTGACAGAACACTCCAGTCAGCGCTCTCATCTATTGGCTGAGATCGCTGATTGGGAGCCAATCAGAAGACCTATTATTTGGTCATCCCCCATCGACAGAAGCCGGCCTGGCTGCACCACACACGGGCCGAATGTTGGCCACTTTCTATTGAACCGGCCGATGCTGCCCGACATTCGGCCCGGGTGTACAGGGCTTTACAAAGCTGAACCTATTGCTCTTCATTATACAGTAACAGAGGTGATGACCGTCTCTTCCTCCGGGTGGCGCTCCTGTGGATAAGTCCGATCACAGGGAAGCTGTAGACTTCTCAAAATCCTACAAGAGATATGTGAACTTGTTCTGCTTGACGCCAATGATCCCATCAGTGCGTGTCAAAGAAATTCTCCACTTTCAAAAGGAAAAAGCTAAAACCTGACCGCACGCTTCCCTGCTGATGATTAGCGGCGGTCTCTCAGTTCAGGACCCCCCGCTGTAGATAAGCCATTTTAACAGCACTGCCATGCAGCTCCGAGGTCGCTCCTGCTTGGGAAGGGTCTGGACTGTGTATGGTGCCTCGGAGACCCGCTGGATAGTAATGGTTTATATACAAGTAGCAGGCACTTGCTTTTTGCCAGATTGCCTTTAGAGATCATTTACACTCACTGCGACTTTACCGCACATTTAAGCGCCAACATGCTTTTTTTGTGTGTTTTTGATGCTTCGGTGATATTTTAGTGCCCCTACAGTGTCATCAGTGCCACTACAGTGTCATCAGTGCCCTACGGTGCTCATCAGTGCCCTATAGTGCTCATCAGTGCCTGATTGGCTTTTGGCAGCAGCGGGAGCCACTATCTCACACTGCTGTCAATCACCAGCCAGTGAGCCAATCAGAAGACGGAAGGAGTGGAGTCGAGCCATGGACACACAGAGCCATGGCTCGGGAGTGCGCCTGCTTTGGTTCCCCCCATAACAAGCTGCTTGCCGTGGGGGCACCCAGAAAGAGGGTAGGGCCAGGAATGCCAGCGAGGGCCCCAAGAAGAGGAGGAACATGTTTATTGTTTAGAAAAAACAATCAAAAAACAAGACTTCAATATCACTTGAAGGGTAGCTGTGTGTGGTAAAGGATATGCAATAGAACAGTTGTATTTTATAAAAATGAGTATACTGAGGTTTGTACTGTCTGCTACATACTCGCTTGTAGCACAGTCATTAAAGCTAATGGCCCTTTAAGCCCCTCCCACTGTTGATGCAATCTGACCACACCCACAGTTTTGTCATTATGCCACATACCGTTTTTCTTATTTTTCTTGGGGGGGCTGCAAAAAAATGTTTAGTCCCGGGTGCCAGATGTGCTAGCTACGTCACTGACCCCTGCTAAAAATGACTAGATCTACAACTCATGATACATTAGTGTGATGGTCAGTGGGAAGATCGCTCCTTACATTGGTGGTCATTTTGAAGAATGTTCCTTACATTGGTGATCAGTGAGAAGAATGTTCCTTACATTGGTGATCAGTGAGAAGAATGTTCCTTACATTGGTGATCAGTGAGAAGAATGTTCCTTACATTGGTGATCAGTGGGAAGAATGTTCCTTACATTGGTGATCAGTGAGAAGAATGTTCCTTACATTGGTGATCAGTGAGAAGAATGTTCCTTACATTGGTGATCAGTGGGAAGAATGTTCCTTACATTGGTGATCAGTGAGAAGAATGTTCCTTACATTGGTGATCAGGGGGAAGAATGTTCCTTACATTGGTGATCAGTGAGAAGAATGTTCCTTACATTGGTGATCAGTGAGAAGAATGTCCCTTACATTGGTGATCAGTGAGAAGAATGTTCCTTACATTGGTGATCAGTGAGAAGAATGCTCCTTACATTGGTGGTCAGTGAGAAGAATGTTCCTTACATTGGTGATCAGTGAGAAGAATGTCCCTTACATTGGTGATCAGTGAGAAGAATGTTCCTTGCATTGGTGATCAGTGGGAAGAATGTCCCTTACATTGGTGGTCAGTGAGAAGAATGTTCCTTACATTGGTGGTCAGTGAGAAGAATGTGTGGTGATTGGGAAGAATTACCCCCTTACAGATAGATAAAAAGATCAATGGTGTCAATGGAAAACTACCTGAGAGGCAAAACCTGCCCATTGCTTAAGGGAACTCAAGCAACCCTCAGGGAAAACCTAGGGTTCCATGGAACCTTGGTCGAGAAACCTTGGTCTAGATCAGGGATATGCAATTAAAACTACAAGTCCCATCATGCCTCTGTCTCTGGGTGTCATGCTTGTGGCTGTCAGAGTCTTGCTATGCCTCATGGGACTTGTAGTTCTGCAACAACTGGAGGTCCGCTAATTGCATATCCCTGGTCTAGATGAAGCTAGTAATCACTGTATACACACTACTACTACACCACTACTACAGTGATCCCCACTAGCTTCCAGGTCTGTGCCAAAGGGCTGATCTGCTGCATTGTGAACACAGGAGGTTGCCCTCTCGGCATAGGCACCATTCAGGGAACACTTTGCATTTTTTAAATGGATGCAAAGTGTTCTCTGATTGGACGAGGTGGAGTTCATGACATTAGTGTGCCACCTCTCCATCTTGTCCAGAAAATGGTTCCAATGGATGCACCATAAGTAGATTTTTCCCTCAAGGAAGCAGATCCATGATTGAAGTCTAGTATGGTTGGATGCTTATCTGGTCCCAGACTGCTAGAGTTAAAATAAGTGCCTGGTACAAAAGGTCATCTCACTTAAAGGGCTTCTTCTGAAAACATTTAATGGTTAAAAACAGCAAATACTCCAGCGCATTTCGAGAACAAAAGTCCCCTCCCTCCCCTCAGGGGTTGAGCCACCTTTAATGCCTCCAGGAAACGCTAACCTTCATCAAACCTTAACATGAGTTCCTTAGTGCATTCTGTCATGATTTTATTACCATCGACTGCTCAAGCCCTGAAGAAGGGGGAGGCTTTTTTTCCTCAAAACGCATTGATCTAATGCTCTTAACCAGGGGTCTCCAAACTTTCTAAACAAAGGGCCAGTTTACTTCCCTTTAGACATGGCAGGGGGGCAGACTGTGGCCATTGAGAGTAGAAAATGCCCCAGTGTCAATGTATGTTGTAAATAGTGCCACAGACTTGGTGGTCAGTGGGAGTAAAAAAAATTCATAGCGCCTGGGGTAAGTAGGAGGAATAGTGTCCCATCATTGGTGTCAGTGGGAGGAATAGTGTCCCATCATTGGTGTCAGTGGGAGGAATAGTGCCCCATAATTGTTATCAGTGGGAGGAATAGTGTCCCAGAATTGGTGTCAGTGGGAGGAATAGTGTCCCATCATTGGTATCAGTGGGAGGAATAGTGCCCCATCATTGGTATCACTGGGAGGAATAGTGCCCCATCATTGGTGTCCGTGGGAGGAATAGTGCCCCATCATTGGTATCAGTGGGAAGAATAGTGTCCCATCATTGGTGTCCGTGGGAGTAATAGTGTCCCATCATTGGTATCAGTGGGAGGAATAGTGTCCCATCATTGGTGTCAGTGGGAGGAATAGTGTCCCATCATTGGTGTCAGTGGGAGGAATAGTGTCCCATCATTGGTATCAGTGGGAGGAATAGTGTCCCACCATTGGTACCAGTGGGAGGAATAGTGCCCCATCATTGGTACCAGTGGGAGGAATAGTGTCCCATCATTGGTGTCAGTGGGAGGAATAGTGTCCCACCATTGGTACCAGTGGGAGGAATAGTGTCCCATCATTGGTGTCAGTGGGAGGAATAGTGTCCCACCATTGGTACCAGTGGGAGGAATAGTGCCCCATCATTGGTACCAGTGGGAGGAATAGTGTCCCATCATTGGTATCAGTGGGAGGAATAGTGTCCCACCATTGGTACCAGTGGGAGGAATAGTGTCTCATCATTTTATTTATCTTCCAGAGAGATTCCCTCTAAGCTGCCGGTGTGATGAGCTGTCATTATTGGGGTATTATTGGCAGCGAGTGTTATTAATGGCTGGGAATCAGACTGAGAGGGAGTAAAAAAAAAAAAATGACAAGTCCTGTTTTATCCACAGTAAGCTGAAGAAAGTGAGGGGGACATGAAAGATGAGGCGGCGGGAACACGATCTCCGGGAGATAATAAGGACGAGAGATTGGGAGCTGGGAGATAAGCTGCAGGTTCATCTGCATACAAGTGATAGCGCATGGATATTAAAAAAAAACAAAAAACTAATAAAGTAATAATTATAAGACGTACAATTAAAATAAAAAACTGCAGCGTAGCATTTTGTAGGTAATCTCAACCGCCACCTTTTTATATCACAGGTGAAGAGTAAACAGGACGCAGGAATAGGTGTAGAGAATGATGTACTGCGTGTGTCGGCGCCCCTCGCTGGCTCTTATTATGCTTCTGTTTAATTATTTAGAATTCCTCGTACTCCTTTCTGCTTATCCTTTGCTCCTTTGGATTGGTTGTCACATCTCGTGCCTCTATACAAATTGCTCCATCAGTCACCAAGGCTTTATTATAGATTGCTTGCCTCTCAGCATCACTGATAATTGATAAACTGCAAATGACTGGGGGGAAGGCGAAGGGGAGAGGGGGGGGGGGTTGCATTTATCTAGATGCCCATTGGACAGAATGATAACCAATTCAGTCAATCACTTGACAGCTTGTTGCTCCAGGCACAGTGAAGTGGTAGTAGTGCGTAGGCACTCGCAGGTATTCTTCCTTCCTGTAGGTGGCACTGTGCCGATGCGACAAGAGACGGGGAGTCTGTAAGGCCCCCCCCCCCCCCCGTTCACACCTAGGCTTAGCAGAAATTAACGTTTCTGCAACCACCTGAAAAAAACGCATGTGCAGCGCCATTATTTCTTAGGAGGCAGTCGCACCTTTTCCTTTCGTTGGTGCGTTTTTGGAGCTGAGGAAGGCCTATTTAAACGAATAGTGCTTCTCCAAAAACACTCTAAAAAAAAAGGAGCAAACAAAAACGTGACGTGGTAGCGTCGCTCAAGTGTGAACGGGGTCTTAAAGGGGTGAAGCGGGAGGGACCAGCGGAGCACATGGGGGATCAGAGCAGCATGGGGGGGACCAGAGGAGCACGTGGAGCACATGGGGGACCAAAGCAGCATTGGGGGGACCAGAGGAGCATGGGGGGAATAGAGTAGCACACGGGGGACCAGAGGAGCACAAGGGGGACCAGAGGAGCACATGGGGGACCAGAGGAGCACAAGGGGGACCAGAGGAGCACATGGGGGACCAGAGGAGCACATGGGGAACCAGAGCAGCATGGGGGGACCAGAGCAGCATGGGGGGGACCAGAGCAGCATGGGGGGGACCAGAGCAGCATGGGGGGGACCAGAGGAGCATGCGGGGGACCAGAGGAGCATGTAGGGGACCAGCAGAGCACATGGTGGACCACAGCAGCATGGGGGGGGCCAGAAGAGCAAGGGGGGGACCAGAAGGAGCTTGGGGGAGGGGACAGACATCTGACCTAACAGCTATGGCCTGCGAGTTTCTCACTTTCCTGCCTAATCTTGTCCCATTAGGGGGGAGCGCCAAACTGATTCTTTGCCCCGGGTAAAATAATGTCTAGCTTCCCCACTGGTACTGCCTATAAGAGAAATAATGTAGAATGGCTAATGGCTATTGGGGGGAGGGGGGGACTTGGGTGGCAAGCCAGGGGGGCGGGTTTGTCCGGCCAGCATGGGAGAGACCTGTCAAAGTGGGCCAGTCTGGATGAAATCCAGGGCCAAATTTTTGTCCCAGTCCAGCCCTGTCCAGCGGTGAGAGAATTTATATACATGGGAACCTGACTGGACTGTAAGTATGGAGGCTTAACAGCCTCAGCCAGCTCTACAAACCATGCCCGCTGATGCATTTTGCCCCACCCATCTGGGGCTTAGTCATAGAGGTCTATGGAGGTTTCTGGAGCAGTGCTGGCTGAGGCTGTTTAACATCCATACTTACATTCCAGGTCTGGTTAGGAGTGCGGCATTCCCCATGTACCGTATATAGGGGAATTAGTCCTCTCTGGGAAAGTCATCTGATTGATGCCAAATTCCTATGAGGGTTCAGGAGGCCATCTTAACAAGGGAGCCTTTAAATAGGGGACCCCACATCATTTGGGCATGCTTTAAGCAAGTAGTAGAGTGGGGTGAGGAACCTGCTGGTTAGGTACAGTTCTTAGCACAGGGTGAAGTTCCTGGTGAGTAGGTGTAGCGTCTTGGGGTATAGTCTGGGAGCTCCTTGCCAAATTCCTTGTCAGGAGTAGCTACTGTAGTTAATTACTAGGGATCCACTGACTTCTCCCTATGTTTGGCTTGGTTGTACTTTCCTCTTCTACCACCAGGTGGCCGGGCACTTGGAGGTATTAGATTGAGAAGGACAACTCAAGGTCTGGTTAGGGGTATATGGGGTATATCAGCCAATGGGCAGGGATTTTGTTGAATCGGGCTGCACAGGCTGAGAGTTTGATTGCTTCCCCCTGCTTCTAGAAGATGTTTCTAGAGTTTAGTTCCAGGGTTCTGTGAGTAGAGCCTCCTATCTGTTCGTCAAGCTGCTTCCTGGTCCCCAGCCATGAACCTATAGACTGTTCCAGTCTAGCCTAATTGTTCTACAAGCTGCTTCATGGTCCCCAGCCATGAACCTATAGCCTGTTCCAGTCTAGCCTATCTGTTCTACAAGCTGCTTCATGGTCTCCAGCCATAAACTTGTAGACTATTCCAGTCTAGCCTATCAGTTCAACAGGCTGCTTCATGGTCCCCAGCCATGAACCTATAGACTGTTCCAGTCTAGCCTATCAGTTCAACAAGCTGCTTCATGGTCCCCAGCCATGAACCTATAGACTGTTCCAGTCTAGCTTATATGTTCTACAAGCTGCTTCATGGTCCCCAGCCGTGAATCTATAGACTGTTCCAGTCTAGCCTATCTGTGTCAGGATCACTTAATTGCTCCTGCTCCTCATGCCAGCTCCCCAGGTGTTGGCTGTTGCATTCCCCCGTCTGTGTTCACCTGTAAGGTGATTGGTCTGGTCAGTCACCTGATATAAGCATACCGAACACTCTATCCCTTGCTTGTGATAGAGACAGTATACCTGCATTGTTCCTGATCAAGCCATCCATATGTCTGTCCTGCTTTGCTGTTGGATTTCCTTGTGTATGACCTGGATCGGATGTTGGACTATTCCCTGAACTCAGCCTGCTTTTTACCTGGACTGTCATTGGATCGGATATTGGACTATTTCCTGAACTCACCCTGCTTCTTACCTGGACTGTCATTGGATCGGATATCGGACTATTCCCTGAACTCAGCCTGCCTTTTACCTGTACTATCATAGAACCACGCTATCTGTCTGCTAAACTGCAAGTAGCCTGTTGTATGCTCTGTTCACGTATGCCCTAGTGTTGTGGCCAGGCACTATAGCATTATGTATAAGTCCTGGGGGCAACCAAGTACCGGTAGGCCCGCTTGCCTTAAGGGAAAGGGGGCTGCTATAGGTGAAGCACACAGTAGCTATCTATAGTGTCTGACCACCTGCGTTGGGGTAGATGTGACGTTCGTGACATTCTGTTCTACAAGCTGCTTAATGGTGCCCAGCCATGAACCTATAGACTGTTCCAGTCTTGCTGCATCCGATCTACAAAATATCTCATGGTCTCCAGCTGTAAGTGAAAATAAAATGTGTTGCTGCTGTTTAGAGAATTGTGTCCTCAGGAGAATTGTACCCAAGCGTTTAGGAGTCTTCCGCACCACCCCAAATCCCCTCCCCAGTTCCTTTAAGAAATAAAACTCAAAAAAGACAAACCCCTGGACCGATCATTGAGCCAAACAGTGAATGGACTATGGCTGTATGCCCGGCTTCCCCAGAACCATAGTGGAAAACAGGGAAATATGCCGCTCCGGGTGAGTAGATCCAGGTGTGGTTAGGTGGGTGGGACTCCTTATGCCTCGGCTCGCCTGCCGTGAATAAGCTAATGTGAAGAGAATGGCTTCACATAGCAAAAGTCCATTTATTTGGCAATTCCATAAAAGTGCCTGACACACACCACAAGTACATCAGCCGGTACAGAGGTTGACGCGTTTCACACAACTACATTGTGCTTACTGGAATTACCAAATAAATGGACTTTCGCTAGGTTGGTGTGCAGCCATTCTCTTCGCATTGCCCCTGTACTCAGGTGGGAAAGAACCTGTCATGTCAAAGCAGCCCCTGGGGGGGGGGGGGGGTGCCACACTTGAAAAAAAAAATTCCAGGCGTTCTGTGAAAGGTGGTAGCGCCAAGCGAGGGAACCCTTGTGGTCAGTATGCGATGGGGCAGCTCCTTTGGCAGAGGGACAAAGAAGATTGTGGCAATCACTGTATTAGCTCCGACTGTCAGATTCCACAGTGGTCCCTGTGGAATACCACCAAAGGAAAGCTCTATCTATCTCAAAACAAAAAATTATAAAAAATCTCAGATGGGTACAATGTTGCATGACCGAGTAATTGGCATTCAAAGTGTGACAGCGCTGAAAATTGGCCTGGGTAGGAAGGGGGTGGAAGTGGCCGGCATTGAAGGGGTTAACCACTTCCGGACCGCCGCACGCCGATATACGTCCTCTCTCTGAAGAGGAATATTGTTGTTATGGCAGCAGCTAGCTGCCATAACCCTGGTTTCCCATAATAGTGGTCTCTGCGGCGGATTCGCCGTGAGATCACTTTTATCGGCGGCGGGAGAGGAGGCCCCCCTCCTGCCGCTCTCCGGTGCCTTCCGACGCTTACCAGAGCCATCGTAGGCGATCGGATACTTCTCCTTCCTGGGTATGGAGATGAATGAGGGGAAGATGGCCCCCACCCATCTTCAAACCATTGCAGGGTGGAAGCGCCGTCAAAACTTCACTTCCGCCCATAGCTCTTAAAGGGCCATTTTTTGGGGGAGATTTTATCAAATGACAAATTTTATTAATTTTTTTGATTGCATTTTAGTGCAAATATGAGATGTGAGGTCTTTTTGACCCCCCAGATCTCACATTTAAGAGGTCCTGCCATGCTTTTTTCTATTACAAGGGATATTTACATTCCTTGTAATAGGAATAAAAGTGACACAATTTTTTTTTAAAAGAACAGTGTAAAAATACAAAAAAAAGGTAAAATAAATAAGAAAAAAAATTTTTTAAAACGCACCCCGTCCTGCCGTCCAGCTCGCATGCAGAAGCGAACGCATACGCGAGTAGCGCCCGCATATGAAAACGATGTTCAAACCACACATGTGAGGTATCGCCGCAATCGTTAGAGCGAGAGCAATAATTCTATAGCCCTAGGCCTCCTCTATAACTCAAAACATGCAACCTGTAGAGCATTTTTAAACGTCGCCTATGGAGATTTTTAAGCGCAAAAGTTTGTCGTCATTCCACGAGCGGGGCGCAATTTTGAAGCGTGACATGTTGGGTATCAATTTAATAATATGCAAAGTGTGAGGTGTCGCCGCGATCGTTAGACCGAGAGCAATAATTCTAAAACCCTAGATCTCCTCTGTAACTCCAAACATGCAACCTGTAGAATTTTTTTTTAAACGTCGCCTATGGGGATTTTTTAGGGTAAAAAGTTTGTTGCCATTCCACGAGCGCGGCGCAATTTTGAAGCGTGACATGTTGGGTATCAATTTAATAATATGCAATAAGTGTGAGGTGTCGCCGCGATCGTTATGCCCCGTACACACGGTCGGATTTTCCGACGGAAAATGTGTGATAGGACCTTGTTGTCGGAAATTCCGACCGTGTGTGGGCTCCATCGGACATTTTCCATCGGATTTTCCGACACACAAAGTTGGAGAGCAGGAGATAAAATTTTCCGACAACAAAATCCGTTGTCGGAAATTCCGATCGTGTGTACACAAATCCGACGGACAAAGTGCCACACATGCTCAGAATAAATAAAGAGATGAAAGCTATTGGCCACTGCCCCGTTTATAGTCCCGACGTACGTGTTTTACGTCACCGCGTTTAAAACGATCGGATTTTCCGACAACTTTGTGTGACCGTGTGTATGCAAGACAAGTTTGAGCCAACATCCGTTGGAAAAAATCCTAGGATTTTGTTGTCGGAATGTCCGAACAAAGTCCGACCGTGTGTACGGGGCATTAGAGCGAGAGCAATAATTCTAGCCCTAGACCTCCTCTGTAACTCCAAACATGCAACCTGTAGAACATTTTTAAACGTCGCCTATGAAGATTTTTAAGGGTAAAAGTTTGTCGTCATTCCACGAGCGCGGCGCAATTTTGAAGCATGACATGTTGGGTATCAATTTACTCGGCGTAACATTATCTTTCACAATATAAAAAAAAAAATTAGGCTAACTTTACTGTTTTATTTTTTAATTCAAAAAAGTGTATTTAAAAAAAAAAAAACTGCGCTTGTAAGACCGCTGCGCAAACGCGGTGTGACAGAAAGTATTGCAAGGACCGCCATTTTATTCTCTAGGGTGTTAGAAAAAAAAAATGTATAATGTTTGGGGGGTTTCTAAGTAATTTTCTAGCAAAAAAAAAAATGTTTTTAACTTTTAAACACCAAATCTCAGAAAGCGGCTCGGCCCTTAAGTGATTAAATAAACGTCAGAAGTTATCCAACAGACGCTCGGCGTGCAATCCAGCTTATGATGACTCCAATGTTTCCTGTGGCACGTAATTCATTTTTTTTATTTTAAAACGTGTTAATATATTCCCCCGGCGTGAGACTGTATCGATTGTACGTGAAAAGGATTTGCGATCAGCGAATGGATGTCTAGATGCTGTTTGGTATGAAGGATCTCACCGGCCTCCACCGATTAGCTTGTGGGCAGGTTATCAACAAGGCAGCTGGGAGCCGTTCTGTGGTGTAATTATACAAGCGTTCTTCCATAAGATAAATCAAATATCTCGCGTTCCCGGCTGCCAATATGGAACCCGGGCCGGCGGTTCCCACAATGAGCCGCCAGCAGCAGCATATGCTTTCCTCCTAATTAGCGATAGCAAAATGTTCTGACATATATGTTGTTGCATTTAGCGAAGGTGTTGCCGTAATCATGTCACAAACATTGGGCCTCGCGCGTTACAATGTATCTAAACCTAAAAAAACAAAAAATGGAATACATTGCTGCTTACCAGTCCTTGGATGAGACGACTGCGTTTGTTTTTTTTTTTTGTTTTTTTGGGGGCTTGTATATTGTTTTGTTTATATAGTTTTGGGCTTGTATATTGTTTTGTTTATATAGTTTTTACTTTTTTCTATCCAAAACTAAATAAAATAAAAAAAAAAAATTGTATCCATAATTGGGCTTTTACCACTTCAATACCGGACGCTTTTTAGGCTCTATTCACACTCTGGACATCAAACTCAACATGACAAGTCATTCCCCATGTTTTCCAATAATAACCGTTCATATACACCATATTGTCAAGAGGTGGTCCAACAAAATACAGTAAAACCTTGGTTTGAGAGCGTTTTGCAAGACATGCTAAATTTTTTAACCACTCGCCGACCACTGCGCGCCGATATACGCCGGCAAATGGGCGTACCTGTACGTCCCCTTTAATTGGAGCGGTTAGCGGGCGCACACGCGCCGCCGCACCCGCGCGCCCGCGGCGTAAAGCGCGATCGTTCCCGCGGGACCCACGAACTCGATGCCTGTAGGTCTAACAGCTATCGTGTCACGGAGCAGCAGAACGGGGGAGTGCCTATGTAAACAAGGCATTTCCCCGTTCTGCCTTGTGACATGACAGAGATCTACTGCTCCTTGTCATCGGTGATCTCTGCCATGTGAGTTGTAGCCCATCCCTCCCACAGTTATGCCCCGTACACACGGTCGGATTTTCCGTCGGAAAATGTGCGATAGGACCTTGTTGTCGGAAATTCCGGCCGTGTGTGGGCTCCATCACACATTTTCCATCGGATTTTCCGACACACAAAGTTTGAGAGCAGGATATAAAATTTTCCGACAACAAAATCCGTTGTCGGAAATTCCGATCGTGTGTACACAAATCCGACGGACAAAGTGCCACGCATGCTCAGAATAAATAAAGAGATGAAAGCTATTGGCCACTGCCCCGTTTATAGTCCCGACGTACGTGTTTTACGTCACCGCGTTCAGAACGATCGCATTTTCCGACAACTTTGTGTGACCGTGTGTATGCAAGTTTGAGCCAACATCCGTCGGAAAAAATCCTAGGATTTTGTTGTCGGAATGTCCGAACAAAGTCCGACCGTGTGTACGGGGCATTAGAATCACTCCCTAGGACACACTTAACCCCTTGATCGCCCCCCTGGTGTTTAACCCCTTCCCTGCCAGTGTCATTTACACAGTAATCAGTGCATTTTTATAGCACTGATCGCTGTATAAATGACAATAGTCCCAAAATAGTGTGAAACTTGCCTGATGTGTCTGCCATAATGTCGCAGTCGCGATTTTTATCGTGACTGCGACATTATGGCGACACATCGGACAATTTTCACACTATTTTGGGACTATTGTCATTTATACAGCGATCAGTGCTATAAAAATCGATCGCCGCTATTACTAATAAAAAAAAAAAAATAATAATAAAAATGTCATAAATCTATCCCCTATTTTGTAGTCGCTATAACTTTTTGCGCAAACCAATCAATAAACGCTTATTGCGATTTTTTTTTTTTTTACCAAAAATATGTAGAAGAATACGTATCGGCCTAAACTGAGGGAAAAAATTGATTTTTTTTTTTTTTATACATTTTTGGTGGATTTTTATTATAGCAAAAAGTAAAAAATGTTGTTTTTGTTTCAAAATTGTCGCTCTTTTTTTGTTTATAGCGCAAAAAATAAAAATCGCAGAGGTGATCAAATACCACCAAAAGAAAGCTCTATTTGTGGGAAAAAGAGGACGTCAATTTTATTTGGGTGCAACGTCGCACGACCGCGCAACTCTCAGTTAAATAGACGCGGTGCTGAATCGCAAAAAGTGCTCTGCTCAAGAAGGGGGTAAAATCTTCCGGGGGGCTGCAGCGGTTAAAGAGAAACTGCAGTCTGCTCACATAGTTTGTAAATAAAAAAAAACATCTTTGCCATTCTGAAGCTTCCCTCCAACCACTTTGCATATTATTTTATATATACCCTGCGATTCTGTACTTGCCAAATATGCTGCAGAAATCTCCCTCCACGGAGTCTGGCTGCAGCCATTTTAACTGTGGGCAGCTGAAGCTGCTGCCTGTTCACTTCCTGGATTTACACAGGCACACAGAGGCACACCTCCAGCTCTGCAGCTCTCATTGGCCCTCTTATGACTCACCCCCCTCTCTTCCGGGCAAACTCTCACGAGGGTGATAGAGAGAGAGCTGCGCATGATGTGATAAGCCTAGGCTAATGACCAGACAAGAGACAGGAAGTGGGCTGTATGAGGGATTTACTGGCGGGAAAAAAAAAAAATGTTTTACTATCCAAAGTTAAAACAACGACAAGAGCAGAAGATTTAATAGATGGAAAGATGAAAAATTTACTGAAGTTCCACTTTAATAAATTTTGACTTGATATACAAGCGATGTCTTAATATACAAGTAGCGTCACAACTGAGTACAGAAGAGAAGAGAGGCGCCTCTAAGTGTAGCAAATATGGTTACATTTATTGAAGGTAGAACATTTAGCAACATATTGCTACACTTAGAGGCGCCTCTCTTCTCTTTTATACTCTGGAGCTCCTGCTGGATTTTCCTTCTAATCCCCTTGTGGAGGATTCCATTTGTGGATGGACATGTTATGGTTACACAACCAATCACATCGCTATAATCTTTTTATATGGGCTATAAACTAAAGGACCTATGAATATAGTATTTTTTTTTAATTATAAAAATATTTTATTGATGTCATTAAAAACATTTTCATAAAAAAAATCCCTCAAGTTCAAATCCTATATTTGTACAGACACTACCGCTCTACATGTTTCGCTTCGAGTGAGCTTCTTCAGGAGATTCTAGAGTGCTGTATGAAATGATTACTAAAAAAAGTAAAGCAACAAAGTTGGGATTAATTACTACAAGAATTCATAATTTGATAATTAATCGGTAGAGGTGCACAAAGAATACACACTTATAATTATAATTATTTACTGTACTGATCCTTTTTCCAACTCAGTGATTCTGATTTGATTTTTTCTTTTTTTTCCTGACATGTTGGTGTTCTATCTTTCACTTGGATGTTATAATTTGCAGAGTAAATACAGCTGGATAAAACAAAAACCGTGTCTGTTTTCATTTCAGGCAAAATGTAATTATCTTAAATGGGGGTGATTCTTTTCTATACCCACTGTATTCACACTATATTACCAAAAGTATTGGGACGCCTGCCTTTACACGCACATGAACTTTAATGGCATCCCAGTCTTAGTCCGTAGGGTTCAATATGGATTTGGCTCCGCCCTTTGCAGCTATAGGAGCTTCAACTCTTCTGGGAAGGCCGTCCACAAGGTTTAGGAGTGTGTCTATGGGAATGTCTGACCGTTCTTCCAGAAGAGCATTTGTGAGGTCAGGCACTGATGTTGGACGAGAAGGCCTGGCTCGCAGTCTCCGCTCTAATTCATCCTAAATGTGTTCTATCGGGTTGAGGTCAGGCCAGTCAAGTTCCTCCACCCCAAACTCGCTCATCCATGTCTTTATGGACCTTGCTTTGTGCACTGGTGAGCAGTCATGTTGGAACAGGAAGGGGCCGTCCCCAAACTGTTCCCACAAAGTTGGTAGCATGAAATTGTCCAAAATGTCTTAAGAGTTCCCTTCACTGGAACTAAGGGGCCAAGCCCAACCCCTGAAAGACAACCCCACACCATATTCCCCCTTCACCAAATGGTTTGGACCAGTGCACAAAGCAAGGTCCATAAAGACATAGATGAGCGAGTTTGGGGTGAAGGAACTTGACTGGCCTTTATCCGGCCCTTGGGGCACTATTCCTCTCACTGATATTAACAATGGGCTAACACCAATATACACTATATTACCAAAAGTTTAAAGACATCCCAGTCTTAGTCCGGAGGGTTCAATATTGAGTTGGCTCCGCCCTTTGCAGCTATAACAGCTTCAACTCTTCTGGGAAGGCCGTCCACAAGGTTTAGGAGGGTGTCTATGGGAATGTTTAACCATTCTTCCAGAAGCCCATTTGTGAGGTCAGGCACTGATGTTGGGCGAGAAGGCCTGGCTCGCAGTATCCACTCTAATTCATCCCAAAGGTGTTCTATCAGGTTGAGGTCAGGACTCTCTGCAGGCCAGTCAAGTTCCTCCACCCCAAACTCGCTCATTCATGTCTTTATGGACGGATGTCCACATGTGTAATCATGACTGATTTGGACAGGGATTGGATGTGGGCCTGAAAGGACAGTTCAGAGTCTAAGGTTGCCCCTAGCACCCTGGCATGTGGGGACGGACTGATAGATGTGCCATTGATCTTGACAGAGAAGTCAGGGGAAGGGGCACGTGGGGGAGGAAATATTAAGAGCTCAATTTTAGATTAGATTCAGTTTGCGGAAGTGGTTTGACATCCAGGCTGATATGTCTGTTAGTAAATCAGTGATGTGTGAGGAGACTGATGGGGTGACCTGGGGGGCAGAGAGATAGATTTGGGTGTCATCAGCATATAAATGGTAATGAAAGCCATGGGAGGCTATCAGCTGACCCAGGGAGGACGTGTAGATCGAGAATAGTAGAGGTCCAAGGACGGAACCTTGGGGGGACCCCAAAGGTAAGAGGAGTTGGAGAGGAGGAAGTGGAGTTGGAAGTGACACTGAAGGAAGGTGTGATGAGATAGGTAAGATTCAAACCAACGCAGAGTGCAGCCATGGAGACCAAGCAAATTGAGTTTTTTGAGGAGGAGGGGGTGGTCAACTGTATCAAAGGCAGCGTAAAGGTCCAAGAGTAACAGTATGGAGTAATGGCCATTGGTTTTGGCTGTTAGTTAATCGTTTGTGGGTTTTAGGAGAGCAGTTTCTGTGGAGTGCTGTGGGCGAAATTCAGACTGAAGGGGATCAAGAAGGTTATTCTCAATGAGGTGGTCGCACGGTCGGTTGTAGACTAAACGTTCAAGGAGTTTGGAGGCAAAAAGGAGTAAAGAGATGGGTCTTAGGTTGTTAAGATTGGGGGGGGGGGGGGGGGTCTGAGGCCTTTTTTGGAATGGGAGTGACTAGCGCATGTTTTTAAGGGTTGGGGAAGATGCCAGTAGAGAGTGAGAGGTTGAATATATGAGTTAAGGAACGTAGGATTGAGTCAGATGGTGACCGTAGTATTTGAGAAGGAACAGGGTCCAGGGGGCAGGAGGTTAGGTGGGCGTTAGAAAAAAGTTTAGTGATTTCCTCTTTAGTGAATAATGCGGACCGTCCACTAAATGTGATTGACAATAGAATGTCAAGTGTCCCCAGATAGTATGTTGAAGTGATGTGAAGTTCTATCAGTAAAGTGCAGCAACCCTATCTTTGTGTGGGCATTCCTTCCCTTGGGGGTATAAAGGTCAATGGCCAGGAATGTCGAGAGGAGACCTCTGGCATGAAGGATTCACAAGAAGGCGGAGGGTTAAAGCCTCAAGCAGGATTGTCACTGTTCTAGCGGAAGCAGGGCAGGGACTTGTGCTCTTGGCACCCAATTCTAGCCATTCGCAAGCCCCCCTTGCAAGCTACTGTTGGGTGCCCATCGAGGGAGGCCTCGCTGTGTGAGAGACGCCTTGCCAGAGCTATTGAGCTTGTTTTAAGTTTTCATCATCTGACTACACGTTCAAGTCTTAAAGGTTCCTAGAGACTCTGGAGTATCACATTTCCATTTTGTAAGATGGCTGGGATTAGAATGATCTGCTTGGCCATATCTGCAACATTTTTACCCACAGAATCCCTATCAGGACTTTTGAAATTCCTTGGATCAACACTGGGCATCAGGGCCGGGACAAGTGGTGGGCGGGAGGGACGGCTGCCCTGGGCCCAATGGTTTTCTGGGGGCACCTTCCTTCTGTTGCAAGGCTGACAAGAGTAGTGACGGTGGCAGTGATGTTGACAAGTGAGTGACTGATGGCTGTAGGGTCCCCTAAGATTGCACATCATGGGCAGGGGAGGGAAGGGCGCAGTTTTCAATCATTGCCCTGGGTGCTGGCACTGCTGGGCATGTCCTCTTATTTACCTGATTCTGAGCTGGCAACACTTCAGATATTCAACCACACAGAGGATCCAGCGTTGTCCTGCTGAGGCCCTTTTCTCTGCAGCCACCGCCGGGTCCCGCACCACCATGTTCATCTGTGACATCCCTGTTCTGGCACAGCCTACCAATAACGCACCTCTAGGACCGCCCCCTCCTCTATTGGTGAACAGGGTGAAGCGTGGGGCTCCCGGCAGCGCATCCTGGGATATGCACATGGTGCTGACTACTCTCTTGCCTGCCGCCCGCCGCTTGCCCACCAGCTCAGCTTGGACCTGACAACTTGCTTGTCTACCACCTGCCCACTACCTCAGATTGGACCTGACTACTCTCTTGCCTGCCGCCTGCCCATGACCATGCTTGGAACTGACTACTCTTCTGCCTATCATTTTGTGTACAGTCTCTGCACTGTAGTTATTCTGTTCCAGCTACCCCCTTGGTGGGGCAATCCTGAAGGCCACAACCTGGTGATAGCTTGCAGCTAAGAAAACCAGGAGCTGTAGGGTTTCTGGCCCATCCCTACCATCAGGAGCTCTGGTGGAGACCAGCAGTCACTTAGGGCTAATTTAAACTTGCTTCAACTTTAACACAGATTAAAGTGCCTACCACTTCAACATGCTTTTTGATGCTTTTTTAAAGCTTTAAGAAAGCTTGGCAAATGCCCTGTGTGTTGATTTTCTATTTGTTTTAAAGGGGCTCAGTAGAACCCTGGCTCATTAGTACCCCCACTCAGCAGATGCAGATCCCCAGCTCCTGTTCAGCAGATCCCTTGTTCAGTAGAACCCCCAACTCTGCTGATGCCCCATTCAGTAGTACCCCCAGCTCTGCTGATGCCCCACTCAGTAGTACCACCAGCTCTGCCGATCCCCCGCTCAGTAGTAACCCCAAGCTCTGCTGATCCCCCACTAAGTAGTACCCTCAGCTCTACTGCTCCCTGCTCAGTATTAATCTCCATGTCTGCTGATCCCCCACTCAGTAGTAACCCCCAACTCTGCTGATCCCCCACTAAGTAGTAACTTCAGCTCTACAGTATTAACCTCCGTGTCTGCTGATCCCCCGCTCAGTAGTAACCCCAAGCTCTGCTGATCCCCCACTAAGTAGTACCCTCAGCTCTACTGCTCCCTGCTCAGTATTAACCTCCATGTCTGCTGATCCCCCACTCAGTAGTAACTACCAGCTCTGCTGATCCTCTGGTTTGCGGATCCTCCTCTCTCTTTCTCTCCAGTCCCTGCTTACCTCCCGCTATATTGCTCCTACACTGAGTGCTATGTGTGACATCTACTAGTTCTTCCTGCCCCAGTCCTCCATCTCTGCTGATCCTCTGCTGCTCAGTCCTCATTCTCCAGTTCCTTTCACCTTTCCGCTATAGCGTTCCCATGTTGCACACTAAGTGTGCTGTCTGCTGATTGCTCCAGTCCGGACCCGGCTCACCTTCCTGCTGCTCCACGCTGCACACCAGAAGTGACGTCTGCACCAGACACTCCCAGAAAATATACACATGAACCGGAAGTGACTGCTGATGACGTCTTTCTAGTTCACTTGTTGGTTTCCCAGTGCATCCTGGGATATCTCATACCTGCAATCCCTCCAAAACAAAGCGAAGCTAAAGCTGAATAAAAGCTCTTCAAAAGCTTCAGGTGCGGGCGTTGTCATAGACTTCTATGGAGGCTTTAGTGACATCTTGAGGCACCAAGAAAGTGACATGGGAGATTATATTTGAAGCAAAGCAAACACAACGTGTGACCAGGACTGTAAGGTCAGCGGTTTTTCTGTCGGAATAAACTCTGAAGGTTTCTCTGATGGAATTCCGCTCAAGCTGTCTTGCCTACACACGGTCACACCAAAGTCCGACCGTCAAGAACGCGGTGACGTACAACACATACGACGGGACTAAAAAAAGGAAGTTCAATAGCCAGTAACCAATAGCTTCTGTCTCGTACTTGCTTCAGAGCATGCGTCGATTTTGGTACGTCGGAAAAGCATACAGACGAGCGTTTTTTCCCGATAGGAATTGGTTCCGTCGGAAAAACTTAGAGCATGACTCTTTCTAGGTCCGTCAGAATTTTCAACGTAAAAACTCTGATGGGGCATACACACGTTCAGAATATACGATGAAAAGCTCCCGTCTGACTTCTTCTGTCGGAAATTCCGCTCGTGTGTACACGGCATTAGACTCCTTGCCTCTGGTGAGGCCACATCACCTTCCAGGAGGCACCATAAGAGCATTGAGCTCTACAATGCCCGTGCAATGAGTCAATTCAATGTAAGTGCATTTTTTTGGGGGACAATATAATGGGATTACTTAAGTTTTGCCCTGAAGAAAATTTTTGGGTAGGCCATGCTCCTTCCTCCACATACTGAATTCAGCAATTTCAGATAACCTAACATCAGGAGCTCTGTTGAAGACCATCTGTCACATAGACTCCCTGCCCAAGTGAGACCATGTCACCTTCCAGGGGCCACCATAAGAGTAAAGAACGCTACAATGTCCATGCCATGAGTCAATTCAGTATAGGTGCATTTTTTTGGGGAGCATTGGGTTGATGATGGGTTTACTTAAATTTTGCCCTGAAGAATATTTGAGGGGAAGGCCGTGCTCCTTCCTCCATATTCTTAATTCAGGAATTTTAGATACCCTGACATCAGGAGCTCTGTTGAAGACCATCTGTCACATAGACTCCCTGCCCAAGTGGGACCATGTCACCTTCCAGGGGCCACCATAAGAGTAAAGAACGCTACAATGTCCATGCCATGAGTCAATTCAATGTAGGTACATTTTTTTTGGAGAGCTTTATGATGGGTTTTGCCCTGAAGAATGTTTGAGGGGGTGGCCGTGCTCCTTCCTCCATATACTGAATTCAGGAATTTTAGATACCTTATCATAAGGAGCTCTGTTGAAGACCATCTGTCACATAGACTCCCTGTCCAAGTGGGACCATGTCACCTTCCAGGGGCCACCATAAGAGTAAAGAACGCTACAATGTCCATGCCATGAGTCAATTCAATGTAGGTGCATTTTTTTGGAGAGCTTTATGATGGGTTTACTTAAGTTTTGCCCTGCAGAATATTTGAGGGGGTGGCCGTGCTCCTTCCTCCATATACTGAATTCAGGAATTTTAGATGCCCTATCATCAGGAGCTCTGTTGAAGACCATTTGTCACATAGACTCCCTGTCCAAGTGGGACCATGTCACCTTCCAGGGGCCACCATAAGAGTAAAGAACGCTACAATGTCCATGCCATGAGTCAATTCAATGCAGGTGCATTTTTTTTGGAGAGCTTTATGATGGGTTTTGCCCTGAAGAATGTTTGAGGGGGTGGCCGTGCTCCTTCCTCCATATAATGAATTCAGGAATTTTAGATACACTAACAACTGGAGCTCTGTTGAAGACCATCTGTCACATAGACTCCTTGCCCAAGTGGGACCATGTCACCTTTCAGGGGCCACCATAAAAGAGTAAAGAACGCTACAATGTCCATGGCATGAGTCAATTCAATGGAGGGGCATTTTTTTTGGAGAGCTTTATGATGGGTTTTGCCCTGAAGAATGTTTGAGGGGGTGGCCGTGCTCCTTCCTCCATATACCGAATTCAGATATTTCAGATGTCTTTTGGGTTTGGATGGTCTCAGTCCAGCGCATTCGCGCGGAGGTGGCAAATTCCTCTCACAATGGACCTCTGATTACGAAGACTTGAGAAGGCTGGGTTGTGATTGGTGACACACAAAATCTATGGCGCACCAGGGACCGAGTGTCTGCCAGGCAGAGAACGTCATGCGCCCATTCTGGGCCTATTTTACGAGCCTTTCCAATTTCCAGCACATAAAGAATTTTGTCTCTACACATAAACTAGTTTATCAATAGGAGCCACCGAAACCTTTTTTTTTTTTTTTTTTTCTTTCAGTAACCCATATAAAATGCCGGGACGGGCGACGGGAAAACGTCGCACACTTAATTTACTTGATCGTTAATGTGAATTGTTGCCGTTTCAGGACTCGCACCTCCCGTTGCCTCTTGATAAATGACCCCCCACTATGTGTTTTACCTGCAGTCGCTTCTTTGCTCAGCATCCCAGTCTCCATGGTTACTGGGATCCAATACCCACAAGGCGCTTTCTGTAATTGTTAACACTTTTGAGTCCTAAAGGATCTGACATTTTTCTCATCTCATCGTCGGCGACTTAATCCTGCTAGAGTCATGTGGTCAGGAGAAGTATCTGATTTAAAGAGCACCTGTCTCTTTTGGGTTATGGAAAGCAGCCGTTTTTTTTTTTTTTTTTGGGTGCTCGGTTTATGAATTACAAAGAAATTAAATACATCGGTGTGTTGAGAAGTGCTTTGCACTAAGGGGTAGGGAGGTTTGGTACATCTGGACCAGAAGCCACTCGGGGCCATATATAACTTCCCTCCCTTGGCATCCTTGACTCTACTCTTTCCTGGTTCTCCTCATCAGGACCTGCTTAATGCAACGCATGGGCACCCCTGGGCACTGCCTAGCCTCAGGTTCATGGAGGCCCAATGATAATCCTACATTACACCACACTTGCCGACTGTCCCCCTTTATTAGGTCCACCTTGCTAGTAGCGGGTTGGACCCCCTTTATTAGTTCCACCTTGCTAGTAGCGGGTTGGACCCCCTTTATTAGGTCCACCTTGCTAGTAGCGGGTTGGACCCCCTTTATTAGGTCCCCCTTGTTAGTAGCGGGTTGGACCCCCTATATTAGGTCCTCCTTGCTAGTACCAGGTTGGACCCCCTTTGGCCTTCATTCTTGGTGGCATAAATACAACAAGGTGTTGGAAACGTTCCTCAGAGATTTTGCTCCATAGTGACCTGATAACATCACGCAGTTGCTGCAGATTTGTCGGCTGTACATCCATGATGCCAATCTCCCGTTCCACCACATCCCAAAGGTGCTCTATTGGATGAGATGTGGTGAGTGTGGAGACCATTGGAGTACAGGGACCTCATTGTCCAGTGGTGAGATGACTGGAGCTTTGTGACATGGTGCATTATCCTGCTGGAAGGAGCCATCAGAAGATGGGGACAATGTAGTCATAAAGGGATGGACATGGTCAGCAACAATACTCAGGTAGGCCGTGGTGTATAAACGATGATCAATTGGTACTAAGGGGCCCAAAGTGTGCCAAGAAAATATCCCCCACACCATTACACCCCCACCACCAGCCTGAACTGGTGATATCCCATCCCCCACACCATTACACCCCCACCACCAGCCTGAACCGGTGATACCCCATCCCTCACACTATTACACCCCCACCACCAGCCTGAACCGGTGATACCCCATCCCCCACACCATTACACCCCCCCACCAGCCTGAACCGGTGATACCCCATCCCCCACACCATTACACCCCCACCACCAACCTGAACCGGTGATATCCCATCCCCCACACCATTACACCCCCACCACCAGCCTGAACCGGTGATATCCCATCCCCCACAACACTACACCCCCACCACCAGCCTGAACCGGTGATACCCCATCCCCCACACCATTACACCCCCACCACCAGCCTGAACCGGTGATACCCCATACCCCACACCATTACACCCCCACCACCAGCCTGAACCGGTGATACCCCATCCCCCACACCATTACACCCCCACCACCAGCCTGAACCGGTGATACCCCATACCCCACACCATTACACCCCCACCACCAGCCTGAACCGGTGATACCCCATCCCTCACACTATTACACCCCCACCACCAGCCTGAACCGGTGATACCCCATCCCCCACACCATTACACCCCCCCACCAGCCTGAACCGGTGATACCCCATCCCCCACACCATTACACCCCCACCACCAACCTGAACCGGTGATATCCCATCCCCCACACCATTACACCCCCACCACCAGCCTGAACCGGTGATATCCCATCCCCCACAACACTACACCCCCCCACCAGCCTGAACCGGTGATACCCCATCCCCCACACCATTACACCCCCACCACCAACCTGAACCGGTGATATCCCATCCCCCACACCATTACACCCCCACCACCAGCCTGAACCGGTGATATCCCATCCCCCACAACACTACACCCCCACCACCAGCCTGAACCGGTGATACCCCATCCCCCACACCATTACACCCCCACCACCAGCCTGAACCGGTGATACCCCATACCCCACACCATTACACCCCCACCACCAGCCTGAACCGGTGATATCCCATCCCCCACACCATTACACCCCCACCACCAGCCTGAACCGGTGATATCCCATCCCCCACACCATTACACCCCCACCACCAGCCTGAACCGGTGATATCCCATCCCCCACACCATTACACCCCCACCACCAGCCTGAACCGGTGATATCCCATCCCCCACACCACTACACCCCCACCACCAGCCTGAACCGGTGATATCCCATCCCCCACACCATTACACCCCCCACCACCAACCTGAACCGGTGATATCCCATCCCCCACACCATTACACCCCCACCACCAGCCTGAACCGGTGATACCCCATCCCCCACACCATTACACCCCCACCACCAGCCTGAACCGGTGATACCCCATCCCCCACACCATTACACCCCCCACCACCAACCTGAACCGGTGATATCCCATCCCCCACACCATTACACCCCCACCACCAGCCTGAACCAGTGATACCCCATCCCCCACACCATTACACCCCCACCACCAGCCTGAACCGGTGATACAAGGCAGGATGGATCCATGCGCCAAACTCTGACCCCACCATCTGAATATCGCAGGGTTGCAAACCTCCCCGAAGTGACATTTACTGACATGGCACAAAAAAAGTTTACTGACAGAGCCTTTTTTTTTTTTTTACTGACAGTTCAAAAAGTTTGCAAAAAATTAGTGTTTTCAGTGCAAATATCAATATTTAAGCTACAAAAATGCAGGCAGTGCCGGCTATATGGACAAACCGCTTCATTTGTAATGGACTTTTCAGGTCCCCCCCCCCCCCACATTCTGTATCCTCTTTGATATTTGTACAGAGCTTTGCGAGGAATGTTCGCCGCTCTGCTTTGTATTGTTTTCTTTTTTATCCTTGGAAAATAATTCATAAAAACGATTGAAACTGAAAAATGCTGGCAGTGCGATTAGCAATGCACTTAGGGTAGAACAAAAGGCACAAAAACATATTTCTCCTTTTACATGAAGGTCAGGTTTCTATAAACCAGCACAGAGTTCCCCCTTACATCAGAGTCGGCAGGGTTCCCCTCTACAGTGCAAGGGGGAAATCCATGGACCCAGATGTAAAAGGGAACACTGTGGACTCTTATTTAAAGGAGAACTCTGAGGACTCTGATGTAAGGGGGAATGCTACGGACACTGGTGTAAAGGGAAATTCTGATGTAAGGGGGACTCTGGTCACCATATCTCCCCCCCCCCTTTACACAAGAGTCCACAGGGCTCCCTTTTAAATCACAGTCCACAGAGTTCCCCCTTACATTAGAGTTTGCAAGGTTCCCCTTTACAGTGCAAGGGGGGACTCTGTGGACTGTGATGTAAAGGAGAACTCTGATGTAATGAGGTATGCTACGAACTCTGGTGTAAAGCAAAATTCTGATGTAAGGGAGTCTCTGGTCACCAGACCCCCCCTCCCCACTTACACAAGAGTCCACAGGGCCCCCCCTTTAAATCACAGTCCACAGAGTTCCCCCTTACATTAAAGTATGCAGGGTTCCCCTTTACAGTGCAAGGGGGAACTCTGTGGACTCTGAAGTAGAAGAGAACACTGTGGACTGTGATGTAAAGGAGAACTCTGATGTAATGAGGTATGCTACGGACACTGTTGTAAAGCAAAATTCTAAAGTTAGGGGGTCTCTGGTCACCAGATTCCTCCCCCCTCCCCACTTACACAAGAGTCCACAGGGTTCCCCTTTTACATCACAGTCCACAGAGTCCCCCCTTACATTAGAGTATGCAGGGTTCTTCTTTACAATGCAAGGGGGAACTCTGTGGACTGTGATGTAAAAGGGAAAACTGTGGACTGTGATGTAAAGGAGAACTCTAAGAACTCTGATGTAAGGGTAAATGCTACGGACACTGGTGAAAAGCAAAATTCTGATATAAGGGGGTCTCTGGTCACCAGACCCCCCCCCTCCCCACTTACACAAGATTCCACAGCCCCCCCCCCCCTTTATATCACAGTCCACAGAGTTCCCCCTTACATTAAAGTATGCAGGGTTCCCCTTTACAGTGCAAGGGGGAACTCTGTGGACTCTGAAGTAAAAGGGAACTCTGTGGACTGTGATGTAAAGGAGAACTCTGATGTAATGGGGAATGCTACGGACACTGGTGTAAAGCAAAATTCTGATGTTAGGGGGTCTCTGGTCACCAGATCCCCTCCCCACTTACACAAGAGTCCACAGTGCTCCCCCTTTATATCACAATCCACAGAGTTCCCTCTTACGCAGGGTTCTCATTTACAGTTCCACAGGGCTCCCCTTTACAACACAGTCTACAGAGTCCCCCTTTACATCAGAGTCTGCAGGGTTCCCCTTTAGAGTGCAAGGGGGAAATCTGTAGACCCTGATGTAAAAGAGAACTCTGAAGATTCTGATGGAAAGGGGAATGCTGCGGACTCTGGTGCAAAGGGAAATTCTGATGTAAGGGGGTCTCTGGTCAACAGATTCCCTTGTGGGGGGGGGGGGGGGGCTTACTCAAGAGTCCACAGGGCTCCCCTTTATATCACAGTCCACAGAGTTCCCCCTTACATCAGGGTCTGCAGAGTTCCCCTTTACAGTGCAAGGGGGACCTCTGTGGACCCTGATGTAAAAGGGAACACTGTAGACTGTGATATAAAGGAGAACTCTGAGGACTCTGATGTAAGTGGGAATGCTGTGGAATTCTGGTCACCAGATTCCCCGCCTTTACGCAAAAGTCCACAGAGCTCCTCTTTAATTCACAGTCCACAGACTTCCACCTTAAATTAGACTCCACAGAGTGCCCCTTTACATCAGAGTCCACAGAGTTCCCCTTTACATCAGAGTCCACAGAGTGCCCCTTTACATCAGAGTCCACAGAGTGCCCCTTTACATCAGAGTCCACAGAGTGCCCCTTTATAATACATTAATATCCAAGTCTCACGGATAAACGCACAGACACTATTTGCTGATCCCAGAGTTCAGCCTTTAACAAACGAAGATCCGTGCGATAGATTTGACTAATTGACTTTTGCGCAAAAAAAAAAAATCGATCACGTAAGTTCAAGTCATGCAGTAAATTAGTAAATTCAGGTGATCGGCAGGATGAGACCTTCGGTGAATTTTTTTAAAATGGTAAAAATGAGCGACTAATGAGCGGTAATGGAAATCCGGCACAAGTTCTGCTTTAGTGAATTGACGTCACGATCGTTCTCTCCTGTCTCCGTCTCCTGTGAGTCATTGAGTAATATGAACCGTTTGCTGCCAAACATGAGGTCCCCCCCCCCCCCACCCCTCTTGGCAGGATTCCTCCTCTGCTATGCCGGTGGCGTCAGTTACAGAACTTTTTTGGGTTGTACATCCCTCAGCTGGAACATCTGGAGCATCAGAAAAATGAGATAGATCGTAAACATCATAGACAAAATTGTGACCCCCACCCCCAGGATGTATGAGCATTATCTGTAAGCGAAAATCCCCCCCCACACTCCAAATCCCCCCCCCAGTCCAGCACACATGAAATTGCCAGACTAATTAAGGGGAGTGGTTAATTGGTCACCGGTGCTTGAGGCCTACAGTCAGGTCCATAAATATTGGGACATCGACACAATTCTAATCTTTTTGGCTCTATACATCACCACAATGGATTTGAAATGAAACAAACAAGATGTGCTTTAACTGCATAACTTCAGCTTTAATTTGAGGGTATTTACATCCACATCAGGTGAACGGTGTAGGAATTACAACAGTTTGTATATGTGCCTCCCACTTTTTTAGGGACCAAAAGTAATGGGACAATTGGTTGCTCAGCTGTTCCATGGCCAAGGTGTGTGTTATTCCCTCATTATCCCATTTACAAGGAGCAGATAAAAGGTCCAGAGTTCATTTCGAGTGTGCTATTTGCCTTTGGAATCTGTTGCTGTCAACTCTCAATATGAGATCCAAAGAGCTGTCACTATCAGTGAAGCAAGCCATCATTAGGCCGAAAAAAACAAAAACAAACCCATCAGAGAGATAGCAAAAACATTAGGTGTGGCCAAATCAACTGTTTGGAACATCCTTAAAAAGAAAGAACGCACCGGTGAGCTCAGCAACACCAAAAGACCCGGAAGACCACAGAAAACAACTGTGGTGGATGACCGAAGAATTCTTTCCCTGGTGAAGAAAACACCCTTCACAACAGTTGGCCAGATGAAGAACACTCTCCAGGAGGTAGGTGTATGTGTGTCAAAGTCAACAATCAAGAGAAGACTTGACCAGAGTGAATACAGAGGGTTCACCACAAGATGTAAACCATTGGTGAGCCTCAAAAACAGGAAGGCCAGAGTAGAGTTTGCCAAACAACATCTAAAAAAGCCTTCACAGTTCTGAAACAACATCCTATGGACAGATGAGACCAAGACCAACTTGTACCAGAGTGATGGGAAGACAAGAGTATGGAGAAGGAAAGGAACTGCTCATGACCCAAAGCATACCACCTCATCAGTGAAGCATGGGGGTGGTAGTGTCATGGCGTGGGCATGTATGGCTGCCAATGGAACTGGTTCTCTTGTATTTATTGATGATGTGACTGCTGACAAAAGCAGCAGGATGAATTCTGAAGTGTTTCGGACAATATTATCTGCTCATATTCAGCAAAATGCTTCAGAACTCATTGGACGGCGCTTCACAGTGCAGATGGACAATGACCCGAAGCATACTGCGAAAGCAACCAAAGAGTTTTTTAAGGGAAAGAAGTGGAATGTTCTGCAATGGCCAAGTCAATCACCTGACCTGAATCCGATTGAGCATGCATTTCACTTGCTGAAGACAAAACTGAAGGGAAAATGCCCCAAGAACAAGGAGGAACTGAAGACAGTTGTAGTAAAGGCCTGGCAGAGCATCACCAGGGATGACACCCAGCGTCTGGTAATGCATACCCCCCCCCAAGAAAAAAATCATCCCTACTAGCACAAATCCCCCCACCCCCAAAAAAATAATTCCCCCCTCCTAGCACAAATCCTCTACCCCTCAACTTTCCTCTCCAAGCACAATTCCCCCCCACACTCCAAATCATCCCCTTCCAGCACACATCCCCTCCCCCAATCCCCAATACAAGGACAAATTTCCCCTCCTAACACAACCCCCCAATCACCCCAACTAGTACAAATCCCCCCCCCCCCCAAAAAAAAAAACTGAGCACGCTGCATGCTCACCCCCTAAGCATAAATTCCCACTCCTCCCAGTCCAAATGGGCCCTCCGCTGAAATCTCCCCTCCCAGCACAAATCTTTGCCCCCCCCTAGCTCAAATCCTCTCTCTCCCCATATGGCCCTTCCAGCACACACCCCCCCCCCCCCCATGACTCCAAATCCCCCTCTTCCAGCACACATCCCCCTCCCTCAATCCCCCATGCTAGCACAAATTTCCCCCCCCTAGCACAACCCCCACCCAATTATCCCTACTAGCACAAATCCCCCCCCCCGAAAAAAAAATGAAACACTAATCTGCATGCTCACCCGCTAAGCATAAATTCCCACTCCTCCCAATACAAATCTGCCTCCTGCCGAAATCCCCCCTCCCAGCACAAATCTTTGCCCCCACCTCCCCCATCCCAGCTCAATTGCCCCCCCCCCTCCCCCCATATGCCCCCACAGAAAAAAAAAATTCTCCCTCCTAGCACACATCCTCTGCCCCTCAAATTACCTCTCAAGCACAAATCCCCCCCCCCCCCCATTGCCAAAACTCCAAATCCCCGCTTCCAGCACACAACCCCCTCCCCCAATCCCACATTCTAGGACACATTTCCCCTCCTAGCACAAATCCCCCCCCCCCCAAAAAAAAAATATTTCCCCTCTATAATATTACTTTTATAGCACACACCCCCCCTCCTAGGACAAATCCTCTTCTCTCATCTCTCCTCCCAACACAAATCTCCCCAAGTCACCACTCCTAGCACACCTTCCCAAATCGGACCTCCTAAAACAATTCTAACCCCCTGACGCTCCCCAAATTCCCCCTCTCAACACAAATCCCCCCCCCATCTCCATGTGGTGCCGCCCACATCACATGATACCACAGTGCCCTGGGCAGCTGCCCCCTTCTGCCCCACCCCTTGTCCCGGCCCTGCTTGTAGTATCTCATATATATTATAAAGGGTTGCCTCCTTTATCTAGAAATATAGAAGCCTAAAGGCAAAAAAAGATGAAGTGGTCCTTCTGGTCCACCCTTGTTTTTACCATTTTTGGGTATATTCTTCTGATTATCTTTTATACAGATCGGGCTATTGCCAGACTATCTGATAATCCTTGTTTAAAACTCATTTAGGTTGAATGATTCACTACCTCTACTGGCGGTCTGCAAAGCCATCCATCTTGTGAAATTAACTGTAACCCGCAATCTGTGCGAATGGGGGCAAAGTTTAATGTTCTTAGGCTATTTTTCTCTCCAGGTCGAATGTTCTTCATTCATACAGAACAAAGTGAATTAGGAAAATACCACATAATGGTCGCTAGATGGAGCTGGTGATCATAGGAAGTGATAGGATACGTCGGCTCCATCTAGTGGTCATAATACAGTATTTTTCTGAAGAACATAAAACGACCTGGAGAGATAGTAGCCTAAAACCATTCAATTTTGCAACCAGGACATGCACTATACATGCAGTTTCACAAGGCGATTCGCTCTGAGACTTTTTCATAAATACACCCTTAAACTTATCCCTTTTCTGGTTGTTGAGGAGGCCAGGTTCATATTGCAAATCTGCCCCTCTGGACCAAACGTTAAAAAAAAATTTTACATCACTGACCTGCCTGTCCACCTCGTCCAATCAGAACCCTCTTATCTGCATAAGCAGGTTTTTTTTTTTTGTAAAAGTGAACTAACCCTTTTAAACAAAATACAAAAGTAGAAATCCAACACGTTTCAGGGGCTCACAACTCCCTTCATCAGGGCTTGTTTGCTGATAGGTGCAAATAGCGTGTATCCAAAATTCAAGTGTACAGCCGTGCGATGAAGATGTGCATAAAGCGCTCCTGACAATAAAAGGTGATTGTTGCTTGGCTAAGGTGAACTAACCCTTTAATAAAAAATACATTTAAAAAAACTACTGGATGTATCCAAGTGTGGTGGTGCTCTCATTCTTCTAATATTTTACAGAGGCACCAAACCAACCAGATACCCTCTTTTATTGTTCCGAGTGCTTAGCACCGCTCTTTGCACTTCTTCATTGCATTGCCACACACTTGAATTTTGGATGCATGTCTTTAGCACCTGTCAGCATACAAGCCCTGATGAAGGGAGTTGTGAGCCCCTGAAATGTGCTGGATTTCTACCATCATATCGTATTAGATAAAAAGAACTCTACTGAGCTTATCCAATTGTGGTGGCGCTCTCATTCCTCCAATACTCTACAGAAGAACGTTTGGGAAGAGTCTGGAGCTGCAAAATGCCAACATCAGCGTAAAAGCCCTGATGAAGGGAGTTGTGAGCCCCTGAAACATGCTGGCATTCTAATGTCATATTGTATTTGATAAAAAGAGCTCTACTGAGCTTATCCAATTGTGGTGGCGCTCTCATTCCTCCAATACTCTACAGAAGAACTCCAATCTGGAGCTGCAAAATGCCAACATCAGCGTACAAGCCCTGATGAAGGGAGTTGTGAGCCCCTGAAATGTGCTGGATTTCTACCATCATGTCGTATTAGATAAAAAGAACTCTACTGAGCTTATCCAATTGTGGTGGCGCTCTCATTCCTCCAATACTCTACAGAAGAATGTTTGGGAATAGTCTGGAGTTGCAAAATGCCAACATCAGCATACAAGCCCTGATAAAGGGAGTTGTGAGCCCCTGAAACGTGTTGGATTTCTACCTTTCTATTGTATTTGATCAATAGAACTCTACTGGAATTATCCAATTGTGGTGGCGCTCTCATTCTTCTAATACTCTACAGAAGAACCAATGTTTGGGAGGAGTCTGGCACTTTAAGAACGCCAACATCAGCATACAAGACCCCGATGAAGGGAGTTGTGATTTCCCAGAAATGTATTGGCCTTCTACCATTCAATTAAGTTTAATAGCGAAAAAAAAAAAATCCCACTGGACTTCTCAATGATTGGGACAAGTCTGGCACTGCAAGAACACCAAAAAAAGTGCTATTTGCACCCACCAGCATACAAGCCCTGATGAAGGGAGCTGTGAGTCCCATTTGAGTTGTACCTTTATATTGTGTTTAATTTAAAAAAAACACACCTACTGGAATGATCCAATTGTGGTGGGTCTCTCATTCTTCCAATACTCTACAGGAGAACTCCTGTGTGGCCGAGATTCTCCCATTTTGGGAGGAGTCTGGCGCTACAAGAATGCCAACATCAGCTTACAGGCCCTGATGAAGGAAGTTGTGATTCCCCCCAAACATGTTGGCGTTCTACCATTTTATTCAGTTTAATAGCAAAAAAATCTTACTGAACCTATCAACGTTTGGGAGGAGTCTTGAACTGCAAAAACACACATCAGCATTCAAGTCCTGACGAAGGGAGTTGTGAGTCCCCGAAACCTGTTGTACCTCTACCTTTTATATTGTGTTAAATAAAGAGAAACATACTGGAATAATCCAGTTGTGGTGGGTCTTATTCTTCCAATACTCTACAGAGGAACTCCTATGTGGACCGAGATTCACAAAGTTTGGGAGGAGTCTGGTGCTTCAAGAATGTCACCATCAGCATATAAGCCCTGATGAAGGGAGTTGTGATTCCCAGAAATGTGTTGGCCTTCAACCTTTCTATGCAGTTTAATATAAAATAAAATCCTACTTGACTTCTCAACAATTGGGAGGAGCCTGGCACTGCAAGAACACCAAAAAAGGCACTTTTTGCACCCATAACCTACTGGAATAATCCAGTTGTAGTGGGACTCTCATTCGTCCAATGCTCTACAGAAGAACTCCTGTATGGGGGAGATTCTCAATGTTTGGGAGGAGTCTCGCACTGCAAGAACGCCAGCATCAGCATACAAGCCCTGATGAAGGGAGTTGTGATTCCCCCAAAACACGTTGGCGTTCTACCATTCTATTCAGTTTGATAGCAAAGAAATTTCTACTGGACTTCTCAGTAATTGGGAGGAGCCTTGCACTAAAAGAACACCAAAAAAAAAAAAAAGGTGCTGTTTGCACCCATCAGCATACAGACTCTGATGAAGGGAGTTGTGAGTCCCTGAAATGCATTGGACCTCTACCTTTATATTGTATGTAATTTAAGAAACCTTCTGGAATGATCTAGTTGTAGTGGGACTCCCATTCTTCCAATGTTCTACAGAAGAACTCCTGTATGGGAGAGACTCTCAATGTTTGGGAGGAGTCTCGCACTGCAACAACGCCAGCATCAGCATACAAGCCCTGACAAAGGGAGTTGTGAGTCCCCGAAATGTGTTAGCTTTCTACCTTTCTACGCAGTTTATTAGCAAAATCCTACTGGACTTCTCAATGATTGGGAGGAGTCTGGCACTGCAAGAACACCAAATAAAGGTGCTATTTGCACCCATCAGCATAAAGACCCTGATGAAGAGAGTTGTGATTCCCTAAAACGTACTGGACCTCTACCTTTGTGTTGTATTTATTTTAAAAACCTTTGTGAATCATCCAGTTGTGGAGGCGCTCTCATTGTTCCAATACTCAACATGAAAAACTCGTGATTGGCAGAGATTCTCACCTTTTGAGAGGAGTCAAGAATGGCAACATTACCATACAAGCCCTGATGAAGGGAGGTGTGATTCCCCGAAACATGTTGTTCTAATTTTCTATTCAGTTTAATAGCAAAAAAAAAATCCTATTGGACTTCTCAATGATTGGGAGGGGTCTGGCACTGCAAGACCACCAAAAAAAAGTGCTATTTGAACCCATCAGCATGCAGACCTGATGAAGGGAGTTGTGAATCCCTGAAACGCATTGGTGCTCTACCTTTTGTATTGTATTGCATTTAAGAAACCTGGAATGATCCAGTTGTGGTGGCACTTTTTCTTCCAATACTTTACAGAAGAACTCCTGTGTGGCCGGGATTCTCAACATTTGGGAGGAGTCTGGCACTTCAAAAATGTCAACATCAGCATACAATCCTGATGAAAGGAGTTGTGAGTCCCCGAAATCCGTTGGAATTTTACCTTTCTATTCATTTTATTAACAAAAATAAATCTTACTGGACTTCTCACTGATTGGGAGGAGTCTTGCACTGCAAGGACGCCAAAAAAAGGTGCTTTTTGCACCCATCAGCATACAAGCCCTGAAGAAGAGAGCTGTGAGTCCCCGAAATGCGTTGGAGTTTTACCTTTCTACTCAGTTTAATAGCAAAAAGGAAAAAATTCCTACCGGACTTCTCAATGATCGAAAGGAGTCTTGCACTGCAAGAACAGCTATTTGCACCCATCAGCATACAAGTCCTAATAAATGGAGTTGTGAGTCCCCAAAATGCATTGGGGTTCTACCTTTCTATCCAGTTTATCCAGACTATCCAGACTTCTCAACGATTGGGAGGAGTCTTGCAAGAACGCCAAAAAAAAGAGTGGTATTTGCAGCCATCAACATACAAGTCCTGATGAAGGAAGTTGAGTCCCCGAAACACGTTGGAGTTCTACCTTTCTATTCAGTATACTAACAACAAAAATAAATCATACTGGACTTCTCAATGATTGGGAGGAGTCTTGCACTGCAAGAACGGCAAAAAAGTGCCATTTGCACCCATCAGCATACAAGTCCTGACGAAGGGAGTTCTGAGTCCCCGAAACATGTTGGACTTCTACCTTTTTATATTGTGTTGAATAAATAGAAACCTACTAAAAAGATCCAGTTGTGGTGGCGCTCTCATTTGTGTGGCAGAGATTCTCAACATTTGGGAGGAGACTGGAGCCGCAAGAACTCCAACATCAGCATACAAGCCCTGATGAAAGGAGCTGGGAGTCCCCGAAACACATTGGATTTCTACCTTTCTATTCAGTTTAATAGCAAAAAAAATCCCGCTGGACTTTTCAATGATTGGGAGAAGTCTGGCATTGAGGGAATGCCAAAAAAAGGTGCTATTTTCACCCATCAGCATATGAGTCCTGACAAAGGGAGTTGTGAGTCCCCGAAACGTGTTGGGATTCTATCTTTCTATTCAGTTTAATAGCAAAAAGAAAAAATCCTACCAGACTTCTCAACGATTGGGAGGAGTCTTGTACTGCAAGAACGCAAAAGAAAGGTGCTTTTTGCACCCATCACCATACAAGTCCTGACGAAGGGAGTTATGAATCCCCGAAACGTGTTGGGGTTCTCCCTTTCTATTCAGTTTAATAGCAAAAAGAAAAAATCCTACCGGACTTCTCAATGATTGGGAGGAGTCTTGTACTGCAAGAACGCAAAAGAAAGGTGCTTTTTGCACCCATCACCATACAAGTCCTGACGAAGGGAGTTGTAAGTCCCTGAAACACGTTGTAGGTCTACCTTTCTATTCAGTATAATAGAAACAAGGAAAAATCCTACCGAGCTTCTCAACTATTGGGAGGAGTCTTGCAAGAATGCCCCTCAAAAAAAGAAGGGTGCTATTTGCACCCATCAGCATACAAGTCATGACGAAGGGAGGTAAGCCGCCGAAACGCGTTGGACTTCTACCTTTCTATTGTGTTGAATGAAAAGAAACCTACTGGAATGATCCAGTTGTGGTGGGGCTCTCATTCTTCCAATACTCTCAAGTGCCCTCTAGTCATTTTGCGACGCAGCGCTCTTTGCACAGCTAATCGCACTGCGGTACGCTTGAATTTCGAACGCGCGCTATTTGCCCCGCCCACGTCAGCGCTGGGCCCGGCCCGCCGTGCAGACATTTCCGCTTCTGCTTTCAGCCATAAGCCGCTTCCATCAGTGCCCTTCTGTCGCGCCGCACCGCCGAGCGTCTTCCACGGCCCCGCTTCGCTGCGCGCTCCTCCCTTTCACGAAAATGACGAGCGCCCTGGTTTTCTGTGTCAGGGATGCTCGTTTTCTCCCGCCGCGTCCTTCTGCCGCGTCCTTCCATCAGATCTCTATTCCCCCTCCTGTGCCTTCTACATAAAACGGGTCACTGGACACAGTTTTGCTCTAATTCTCTCAATCTTCCCTCTGCGGGCCAGACGCACGCGCCAGCGGGCACGTCGCTGCGCACGCTTCTCCTGCGGCTCGCGGAAGGTTCACAGTGAAGCAGGACCCGGGGAGAAAAAAAAGTGTTCAATCCACCTTGGGGACAGCCGGGGTTTCTATTCCTGACCCCGTCCTGATATGAACGCGGCTCTTTGTAAGGATGACTGCCGCTGGCCACGGGCGACCCGAAGGACGGTCATGCGTGTAGGCACAAGCTTACCGCCATTTGTTTTTTTTTTATGACGATCAAGAAATTAACATGCAAGCTGAGCTCCATCGTTTATGGTCGCGGAAGTGCGGAGAAGCTCTGGCCGTTCTTAAACGACAATAACACTCTCATTTTAAAAAGCTGTGTGTAGAGTGCGGGTGCAGCAAAACCGTAAAGGGGGGGGCGGGGTTTCTATAAAAAATATATTTAAAAAAAGGTGCTGTCTGAAGGTGTCAGCAGTTGTATCGCCATCACAAATAATCCCCATAATGTGTCTAATATGTTTATTTCCTATGATTGATAGCGCCATCTACTGGCAATAATGCAGACATTTCTTGAAATACCTCAGTCGGTGAAATATCGCACTGTGGCCACTAGATGGAGCTCTCATTTAAAAAGCTGTGTGTAGAGTCCAGGTGCTGTATAACTGGAGGGGTGGGGAGGGTTCTATGGAAAAAAAGCATTCAAATAATCCCTGTAATGTGTCTAATATGTTTATTTCTTATGATTGATAGCTCCATCTAATGGCCATAATGCAGTATTTTTCCTGAAATACCTCAGTCGGTGAAATATTGCACTACGGCCACTAGAGGGAGCTCTCATTTTAATAGCTGTGTGTAGGTCTTTAAAAAAAAGTGTTGTCTGAATGTGTCAGAATTCAAATAATTCCCATAATTAGTATAATATGTTTATTTCCTGTGATTGATAGCTCCATCTAGTGGCCATAATACAGTACTTTCCAGAAATACCTGTCGGTGAAATATCGCACTATGGCCACTAGAGGGAGCTCTCATTTTAATAGCTGTGTGTAGAGTCCAGGTGCAGTAAAATATCAGCATACAAGGCCCTGATGAAGGGAATTGTGAGTTCCTGAAACGTGTTGGACTTCTGAGGGGGGGGGGGGTCTTTAAAAAAAGTGCTGTCTGAATGTGTCAGCATTCAAATAATTCCCATGTCTAATATGTTTATTTCCTGTGATTGATAGCGCCATCTAGTGGCCATAATGCAGTATTTTCCTGAAATACCTCAGCCGGTGAAATAACACACAATGACCACTAGAGGGAGCTCTCATTTAAAAAGCTGTGTGTAGTAAAATATCAGCATACAAGTCCCTGATGAAGGGAATTGTGAGTTCCTGAAACGTGTTGGACTTCTATAAAAAAAAAAAAAAAAGTGCTGTCTGAACAACATGTCAGTATTTACACCGCCATCATGCATTATCCCCATAATATGTCAAGTTTGTTTATTTCTTATGATTGATAGCTCCATCTAGTGGCCATAATGCCGTATTTTTCCTGAAATACCTCAATCAGTGAAATATTGCACTACGGCCACTAGAGGGAGCTCTCATTAGAATAGCTGTGCGTAGAGTCCAGGTGCAGCATAACTGTGAGGGGGGAGGGGGTTTATAAAAAAAAGTGCTGTCTGAATGTGTCAGCATTCAAATAATTCCCATAATATGTCTAATAGGTTTATTTCCTATGATTGATAGCTCCATCTAGTGGCCATAATGCAGTATTTTCCTGAAATACCTCAGCCGGTGAAATATCACACTGTGGCCACTAGAGGGAGTTCGCATTTAAAAAGCTATGTGTAGAGTCCGGGTGCAGTAAAATATCAGCACACAAGGCCCTGATGAAGGGAATTGAGTTCCTGAAGCGTGTTGGACTTCTATTAAAAAAAAAAAAAAAAAAAGTGCTGTCTGAACATGTCAGCATTCACACCGCCATCATGCATTATCCCCATCATTTGTTTAATACGTTTATTTCCTGTGATTGATAGCGCCATCTAGTGGCCATAATGCAGTATTGTCCAGAAATACCTCAATCAGTGAAATATCGCACGATGGCCACTAGAGGGAGCTCTCATTTAAAAAGTGTGTGTGTAGAGTCCAGGGGCAGTATAACTGTAAGGGGGGGGAGGGGGCTATAAAAAAGTGTTGTCTGAAAGTGTCAGCATTCAAATGATTTCCATAATATGTCTAATATGTTTATTTCCTGTGATTGATAGCGCCATCTAGTGGCCATAATGCAGTACTTTCCAGAAATACCTCAGCAGATGAAAATATCGCGCAGTGGCCACCAGGCGGAGCCCTCATTTAAAAAGCTGTGTGTAGAGTCCAGGGGGCAGCAGGTCCACATTTGTAAAGCGTGACATGTTGGGTATCTATTTATTCGGCATAACATCATCTTTCACATTATAGAAAAAAAAGTGGGCTAACTTTACTGTTTCTTTTTTTTTTTTTTTTTTTACATTCAGTGAAGTGTATCCCCCCCCCCCAAAAAAAATTTGCGTTTGAAAGACCGCTGCGCAAATACCGTGTGACGTAAAATATTATAACATTTTATTCTCTAGAGTCTTTGCTAAATAATTAAAAAAATATATGTAAATATATATATATATATATATATATATATATATATATATATATATACACATATATATATATATATACATATATATATATATATATATACATATATATATATATATATACATATACATATATATATATATATATATATATATATATATATATATATATATATATATATATATATACACATATATATATATATATATATATATATATACACACACACACATATATATATATATATATATATATATATATATATATGTACACACATATATATATATATATATATATATATATATATATATATATATATACATATATATATTTATATATACACATGTGAAGTCACTGGGCTTTTTTTTTTTTTTAATCTCCGGGTTGGATGTTATTCATTCATAAGAACAGCTTGAATCAGGAAAATACAGCATTATGGCCACCAGATGGCGCTGATGACCATTAGGCTCAACAAATGCTTGTCAGCTCCATCTAGTGGTCAGAATGCGGTATCCCCCCCTCCCCCCCCAAACCGCTCCATTCTTTATGAATGAATAACATTCAACCTTGAAAAAAAAAAAAAAATAGATCATTTTTTATTTTAGCCCCTATTTGCACAAAACGAACGTACGTGCCTCACTGCAGGACGAATGGGTCTGGTAACTTTTTCACAGGTACACCCCCCAAACTGCCCCCGCACCCCCCCCCCCCCCACTTGAACTGGCCATAGGTGGATGAAAATTTGTCTGGTTCAGGAGTGACCTGCCAAATTTTGATCCATCTTTGGCAGTTCCCACTAGAGAGAGAAGACGAAACGCGCTGCACAATGCACTTTTTTTGTGTTTTATCGCACACAGATGTAATGCAGCCTGGGGGGGGGGAATTTTTAATGCCCCCCCCAAACGGACATCTAAACTTAGCCCAACACTCATGTAGAACACGCCCTGATCTTTATTTAACTCTTTATTTTTCAACAGTCTTTGTTGCTGTTTGCACAGACTCCTCCTCCAGGGGGCGGAGCCAAACATACAATGTATCTTCTTTGTTTTTGTTTCTCTTTTTTTAGAAAGAGATACAAAGTATCTTCCTCTTCTCACAGAGGAGGAGCATTGCGGAGGGGGGAAGGAACCTCATCCATCACTGTGATTGGCTATCGCAGAGATCACGTGATCAAGAGCTGTTCTAAGGGCCGGTTCACATCACATGAAGTCCAGTGCGTTTTTTTTTTTTTTTTCCTGCATCAGAAATGCATGGAAAGTAGGTTGTAGGGTTTCCAATGGCATAGTTCACACCAGTGCAGTCAGTTCCAGAAATAAAGTAAAACACGCTGCATTTTTTCCTGCACTGGACTCTACTGGAACGCTGTAAAACGCATAAAAAAATGCACTGAAAGTGACGGGGATCGCGTGAACTTCCTGCGATTTGATTCCGGATCATTGACAGAATTGCGGCAATTCTGCCCATGATCCGGGGGGGGGGGGCCAAGATTAAGGATTTATGCTCCGTTCACATCTTGGCCTCCCGGATCACGGGCAGAATCGCCGCAATTCTGCCAGTGATCCGGAATCGCAGCAAATCGCAGGACGTCCACGCGATCCCCGTCACTTTCAGTGCGTTTTTTCATGCGTTTTACAGCATATAACCTGCTTTCCATGCATTTTTGATGCAGGAAAAAAAACCTGCACTGGACTGAACTGGCCCTCCATTTATATATCTTGGCGTCCCGAATCGCGGCAAATCGCGGGAGGCTCGTGTGATCCCCGTCACTTCCAATTGCACTCCAATTGGTGCGATTTTGCAAGGATTGTAGCACTGGTGGGCACCTATCAGTGCCCACCAGTGCTGCCAATCAGTGCCCACCAGTGCCTCCTATCAGTTCTGCCTACCAGTGCCCATCTGTGCTGCCACTCAGCGCCCACCAGTGCCTTCTATCAGTTCTGCCTACCAGTGCCCATCTGTGCTGCCAATCAGCGCCCACCAGTGCTTTCTATCAGTTCTGCCTATCAGTGCCCATCAGTGCCGCCTATCCGTTCTGCCTACCAGTGCCCATCTGTGCTGCCGATCAGTGCCCACCAGTGCCTCCTATCAGTTCTGCCTACCAGTGCCCATCTGTGCTGCCGATCAGTGCCCACCAGTGCCTTCTATCAGTTCTGCCTACCAGTGCCCATCAGTGCCGCCTATCAGTGCCCATCTGTGCTGCCAATCAGTGCCCACCAGTGCCTTCTATCAGTTCTGCCTATCAGTGCCCACCAGTGCCTTCTATCAGTTCTGCCTACCAGTGCCCATCAATGCTGCCAATCAGTGCCCACCAGTGCCTCCTATCAGTTCTGCCTACCAGTGCCCATCAATGCTGCCTATCAGTGCCCACCAGTGCCTCCTATCAGTTCTGCCTACCAGTGCCCATCAATGCTGCCTATCAGTGCCCACCAGTGCCTTCTATCAGTTCTGCCTACCAGTGCCCATCAATGCTGCCTATCAGTGCCCACCAGTGCCTCCTATCAGTTCTGCCTACCAGTGCCTATCAGTGCCCATCTGTGCTGCCAATCAGTGCCCACCAGTGCCTCCTATCAGTTCTATGCATAGACAAGTGTAGCGCTGTAGGTTTAAAAAAACTTATAAAGATATAAGAATAAAGAATAAAGAAAACGTCTATGTCAAACAGCAAAGATTACAAGATATGACAGCTTAACAAATAAACAAATAAAGTCTCTGATGTTCTTCGGATGTTTTAAGGGCTGAAAGGGACTGATGTTAGTCCAAAAGTATGTATAGTTCCTTATTCACCACGTGGATAACATATGCACATATGCACAAAAGTGTGATGGACCCTCCACATAGAGAAAAAGTGAAGGCTTACCAGAAGGATTGAACTCATAAGAACGTACGTTCAATGAGTCAATCAAGCTTGTAACCCCAACGGGCAATCAAAAGGAGGAACCTCACGACTGGATGGCAGCAAAACTTCAGAACATATCCAAACTTCTGACGGAACTTTAAAATGAATGGCAAACCTTCCCACGGATCATCTCAGATGGATAGTTCATATAAGAATAAAGAAGGGGGGCCACATACACACACCAAATAGAGGCGTGGAACGCACGCGGGTCCGCCATCTTGGCTAAACCCGGAAGTGCCTTAGAAATTTAGACACGAGCTGTATCCTCATTAAGGGGGCTAAGATATCTATATTAAGGGGTATGGTAGCAGTGGGTGAGCACGCCAGATGAAGTCTTTTAAGACGAAACGCGTCGGCAAACTCCACTGCCTACCATAATTTTACTTGAAGCGCTTTTTTTTACTACCGAAATGTAAGTTGTTTACTTATTTTAATAAATCTGTTTTTCCAAACGGTATTATGCTATGTGGCCCCCCTTCTTTATTCTTATATGAACTATCCATCTGAGATGATCCGTGGGAAGGTTTGCCATTCATTTTAAAGTTCCGTCAGAAGTTTGGATATGTTCTGAAGTTTTGCTGCCATCCAGTCGTGAGGTTCCTCCTTTTGATTGCCCGTTGGGGTTACAAGCTTGATTGACTCATTGAACGTACGTTCTTATGAGTTCAATCCTTCTGGTAAGCCTTCACTTTTTCTCTATGTGGAGGGTCCATCACACCTTTTGCATATGTTATCCACGTGGTGAATAAGGAACTATACATACTTTTGGACTAACATCAGTCCCTTTCAGCCCTTAAAACATCCGAAGAACATCAGAGACTTTATTTGTTTATTTGTTAAGCTGTCATATCTTGTAATCCTTGCTGTTTGACATAGACGTTTTCTTTATTCTTTATTCTTATATCTTTATAAGTTTTTTTAAACCTACAGCGCTACACTTGTCTATGCATTGAAATCTTGACAAAATCCTTATTTGTTGTGTGAGCTGCTTTCCCGTAGGGTAAGCGCAGGGTTACACTCTTTTCCTTTTTCCTCCTATCAGTTCTGCCTACCAGTGCCTATCAGTGCCCATCTGTGCTGCCAATCAGTGCCCACCAGTGCCTTCTATCAGTTCTGCCTATCAGTGCCCATCAGTGCCGCCTATCCGTTCTAGTGCTGCCAATCAGTGCCCACCAGTGCCTTCTATCAGTTCTGCCTACCAGTGCCCATCAGTGCTGCCTATCAGTGCCCACCAGTGCCTCCTATCAGTTTTGCCTACCAGTGCCTACCAGTGCCCATCAGTGCCACCTATCAGTGCAGACTCATCAGCGCACATCAGTGAAGGAGAAAAATTACCTGTTTGCAAAATTTTATAACAAACTAAGAAAAACTTTCCCCCCAACATTTTCAGTCTTTTTCCGTTTATTTAACAAAAAATAAACCACCCCCCCGAGTGGTGATTAAATACCACCCAAAGAATTCTCTATTTGTGTGAAAAAAAATGATAAAAATCTCCTATGTGTACAGTGTGTACATTTGGGCCGCATTCACACCGGCGTGTATTTCAAACGCGCGTGAAAACGCTAAAATGTACGCTTTTCTGCTTGTTCTGGAAGCGCGTTGCAATCGCCGGTTGACGTTAAATTGTTAATGACGCCTCAAGCGCAGGTAGCGGAGGTGCATTGCTTGCCGCTTGGCATAGAAAACGCCGCAAAATAAAAAGACGCAATGATAAAACGCAGGACGGTCCGCGACCAAAAAAGGCTCTGGAGCTACTTTGGGGAGTTTGCCGCGCGTGTGTGTGTGTGGGGGGGGGGCAGCCCATTCAAGAGAACGGGTCGCCCTAGGCGCAACATGAAAAAAAAAATCGCACGGCAATACGAGTTCCCGCCGCGCTCAGGTGCGAGCGCGGCCTGGTCCCGGCAACGGTCTCGGTGGCAGATCACCTTCTCCAACTCGTCGCGTTATCTCCTCCCTATCGGCGTTCGCTTTGAAAAACGAAACATATCTCTTCTTTTTGACAACTATCCCCCCCCCCCCAAACGCAGATTTCTAATTGGCCACCTTCGCCGATCACACCCTGCCCCGCCCCCCCCGGTCGCCCCTTCGCATTTCCCGAAGAAGCCCACCTAGACCTTCGATTTAATGGCACCGATGACAAAAAAAAAGCGAGCGCCATCCAGTTTGATGACACGTTGACGGATTAATGGATCTGCGTTTCTCTTGTCTCTATAATTGCTCTCATGAGCAGGAGGCGGCGGCGGCGGTGAGGGAGAAACATCGCCAGAGGTTCTCATTGGTCTCCATCAGAAAGCTCACCTCTAAGCTGTTCCCTGCGTCTCGGAGAAGCAGCGGGGGGGGGGGGGAGTCAGAAACTGATTAGCTCTGCCTTTCCCAATGAGATAGCCGAGCTGAGGGCGCCTTCGGGGATTTACCGCGGCGGCTGACTGACTAAAGAGCGCCATCGGCCGCCAAGTGCACATGTTCACCGCTATCAGTCCAGCCAGTTAGATCTTTTTTTTTCCCTCTCGCCGTCCTTTGCGCAGTTTTGTCCTGGAATGTCAAGTTTTCAGCACTCGGCCATTTCTGTAGCCGGAGCTCCTCGGATTCGTCGCCGCGGCGAGGTCGGATCTCAGGAGTTTAGGAAGCGTTTAGGAAGTCACCGACTCCGACCGCCGAACTGGGAAATTCGTCATTTGCCTGACGTTAAATACCGGGGGAGGGGGGGGGTTGTGGTTGCAGCTAGATGCCGGGACCCCGATATTTTTCTTTTCCCCTCAGGCGCCAGATTTGCCGTAGGATCACTTTTACAACGGTCTTACGTTACCGATCACTGAGCCCGGGAAACCATTCAATGCCGGCGGTGGCTTGCCATGGAGATAAGCGATGGCAGCCGCTCATCTCTATGCCCTTGGAGGACCGGAGCGACGTCACTTCCGGTTCGCAGACCATGTGAACGTGGCTTTTTTGCCGACCGCAATACGTTGCGGTTTTCAAGTGGTTTACCGGGATTATAGCTGAAGATATCATCCATAACCCCGGTATCGGTATTTGCCACCGGCGGCTGGCTTTCTTATGAGCCACTGGAACACCTTCAGAAAAGGCGGGAGCCCCCCCCCTTCCGCCATTCGCCGGTGTCGCTCAAGCTTATCGTTTCCGCTGGCTCATCCGAGAAATGATCCACCGGTGCGGCCGGCTGGTCACAAAGGCCCATCGCTGAGCCCAGGAAACCATTCAATGCTGGCGGTGGCTTGTCATAGAGATAAGCGATGGCAAGATGGCCGCTGCTCATCTTTATGTCCTTGGAGGACCAGAGCGACGTCACGACGTCACTTCCGGTTCTCAGGCCATGTTAACGTGTTTTTTTTGCCGACCGATTTTCAAGTGGTTTACCGGGATTACAGCTGAAGATACCATCCATAACCCCGGTATCGGTATTTGCAAACGGCAGCTGGCTTTCTCATGAGCTGCTGGAACACCTTCAGAAGCGATGAGAGGGGATTCCCCCACCCCCACCCCGCGCCACTCGCCGGTGTCTCTCAGGCTTAACGTTTTCCCAGGCTCGCCCGAGAAATTATCCACCGGTGCGGCTGGCTGGTCACACAGGCAATCAAAGACTAGACTCTATGGCCTTGGAGGACCCAAGCAACGTCATGACGTCACTTCCGGTCCAGAGCGGAAGTAAACTTTTTTTTTTAAGAGCAAAAGATCACATTTTTTTTTTATATTTGAAGATACAATTTTTTTTATCTTAAAAGATAACTTTTTTTTTAGATAAAATTTTTTTTTAGATCTTATAAGATTTTTTTTTTTTTCCTGAAAGATCTTTTTTTTTATCTTAAAAGATAACTTTTTTTTCATCTTAAAAGATAACTTTCCTGACAGACTCCATGGCAGCCTACGTGTGGGGGGGGTTAACCCCGCCTCCTCTCCAATGCTATAGGACCCCATTCCCATAAAAGAGTACTCACCACTAGCTACTGCGTTCCTTTTTTGTCCTCCTCCAATGGACCTATTCAAGTTGTTCACGTCCGGTCGGACGGATCCAGGATTATGGCATACCTCTTGCGGTGCAGCTCAGGGCCCAGCCACGGGCGGGCGAGTAGCGTTTGAGGCTGAAGATTTTCCCCTTGTGGTGGAGGGATGGTTGCCTCTGTATGCTGAAAACTTCTGGACGTACCAAACGGCTGGCAAGGTCGGAAGCATGTTTGTCTCCATGGCAGTGTTTTCTATGTATCCTGTCTTTCCCCAGGTATCTCCGGTCTCTATATCAGCGAGACCGGTCGTTTTGGGTCCTTTTCCGCCCCTCATGGCGGCTGGAGCGCTGGTGCGTTCCAGCCAGCTTCACTACTTCCGGGTACGGCGTTCTCGCTGTTCGCGCATGCGCAATAGCCTCCTCGAGACCGAGGCTTGGCTCGCGCATGCGTAGTACGGCATAATGCCCTGGAACCGCGCGGCGCGGTACGATCGCTGACCCATGGCGCAGGCGCGTCATGGGCGGTGACGTCACGGGCGGGGAGCTTTAAATGCCGCTCTGAGACTCCCTCACAGTGGGATTTCCCTCGCAGTGAACGGGAGTGCAGCGGTCTTCCCCATGCCCAGCACTGGTCAACTTTAGGTGAGTGTTTTGAGCACTTTGGTATACTTTGTGCGTGGAAATGTAAAAATGCATATACTTGTAAAAAAAAAAAAAAAAAAACAAACAAAAATATATATATTTTATATTCAAAGTTTAAAAAAAAAAAAAAAAAAAAGGGAAATAATATAATATAAAATAAATTAAAAAAAAAATATATATATATAATATATATATAGATAAATTTTCTCCTTGATATATGATGAGATGTTGTGACTCTTTAGGGGCAACGGACTCCTTCTTACTGGTTTGTTGGCCCATCTAGGCCATTTTTTCTCTCTTTTTTGCAGACCAGCTGCATTGTATCGCACTTCTTATAGAAGAAGCAAATTATGGATAGTTCACCGCCTTTAAGTGGCCAGCCCTCTCGCACAAGGTATGTGCTTAAGAGGGGAGGGGTGGAAGGTCAGTCGCATGGTATATGCGTTTTCTGATGACGGTCCCATCATTTTCCCTTCCCTATTGTGCTTTTTTTTCCAGCCCTTCTAGATCGGACCCTCAGATTCCGGTCCAGAATGTTAAAGACCTTGCCAGGCCACAACGCCAGTCTCCTTCAAGATCCAGACGAGACTCTGCTTCTGGAGACCACCACCAGAGGAGACGATCTCATTCCTCCTCCAGACACCGCTCCCACCGCCATGACAGCCGCTCTGATCGTAGAGCCTGCTGGGGATGTGGAACAAGAGTTCCGGAGGGCAATCACTATGTGACCGGTGCTATGCCCGGGCGGTCAGGGAAAAGGAAACAGAGACCCAGCATTTGGAATCTCTAGTTAAACGTGTGGTACAGCAATCCCTGAAAGAGTTGGATTCACCCCACACGCTGAGCCAGTCTACGGTACTGTCTGGCCCCCCGGCTGATGAGGCCCGTGAAGACCCGGGCACGCCCCAGCCTTATGCGGCCTCTCTTGACTCCTCAGATGATGATCTTCGGGAGGAAGAGGAAATCGGAGGCTTTGACTTCAACATGGTGTCACCTTTAATTAAAGCAATCAAAGAGGCCCTTAAATGGGAGGATCCCGCTACTCCCCCGGCCAAGCAGAAGAAATTCTTCAAACACCTCGGAAAAGAACGTTCAAACTTTCCGCTCCTTTCAGAGCTGAAAGATATTATAGATGAGGAATGGAGCAAAACGGATAGGAAATCCTCTATGGTTAACAAAACCTCCAGATTGTACCCCTTCAAGTCGGAAGAGGTGAAATACCTAGAGAATGCTCCCCTTGTAGACGCTGCCCTGATGCGGCTGGCTAAACATGTCACTCTTCCCCTGGAGGATACGGTATCCTTCAAGGATGGTCTCGAGAGAAGGATTGACCAGGATCTGAAGAGAATCTATGGGTTGGCAGGCACGGCCTGTAAACCAGCGTTTGCTCTGGCAGCCATGTCAAAAGCCATGGAGGCTTGGGCGGAAAATGTGGATTCCTTCCTTAAGGGAATTTCGGAAGAACTGGCGGGAAGTTCAGCGGCCGCAGAATTAAAGCTAGCGGCAGTCTTCTTGGGGGAGGCATCCATTGATTTGATACGCCTGTTGGCGCGAGTTATGCTATCGTCAGTCACGGCCAAACGGGCATTATGGTTACGTCCTTGGCTTGCTGACCCTATTTCCAAACAGGCCTGGTGTAAAATTCCCTTCGAGGGATCCTCACTGTTTGGCAATAAACTCGATGATGCCATATCACGTGCTACGGGTGGCAAGTCGGGCTTCCTTCCCCAGGATAGACGCCTTCTTGGGCGGAAGAAACCTCAGTTTAGAAGACGTTCCCCAGAGCGCTCCAGGGAAGCTCGCTCTTACAAGCCCGGTAGGGACTTCAGGAAGAACTGGAGCAGAGGTTAAGCTTCCTTTCGCAAGTCCGCTAAAGGCCAGACATCCAGTGGTCGTGAGCAGGCAAAGTCCTTTTGAGATTACGCCCGCCCAGGCGGGTCGGGTAGGGGCACGGCTAAGCCTCTTCCGGCACGTCTGGGTGGCCTCGATCTCGGACTTTTGGGTGATAAGAACAGTTTCAACAGTTCACAGATGGACCTTTTCCAATATTCCTCCCCCCAGATTTGTCTCCACTCTTCTTCCCCGGTCGGAAGATCAAAGGAAAGCTCTTCTGTCCTATGTGGACCTTCTGAAGTCTCAAGGAGCAGTTGTACATGTCCCCAGGGACGAATGGTTTCAGGGGGTATATTCTCCCCTTTTCTTAGTTCGAAAAAAGAGTGGCTCTTGGCGCCCGGTCATAGACCTGACCTACCTGAACGAGTTTATAGAGCAAGGAAAGTTCAAGATGGAATCTCTGTCGACCATTCAGCAAGCCATTCAGCCAAACGATTGGATGATTTCCATCGATTTGAAGGACGCTTACTTCCACGTCCCAGTAGAGGAGCGGCTTCACGAGTACCTACGTTTCCAAGTAGGGCAGGAGCATCTGCAGTTTATTTGCCTCCCCTTCGGGTTGACAACCTCCCCCCGGGTCTTCTCAAAGATCCTCTTAGCCACGGTGGCCCTCATAAGGTTAAAGGGGGTGCGGCTCTACCACTACCTCGACGACCTCCTGGTTCTATCTCAAAGCAGGGATCGGCTGCTGGCCCACCGGGAGCAGGTGATCTCCGCTCTATCCAGCTTCGGGTGGCTTCTGAATCTTGCAAAGAGCCACCTAATTCCGACTCAACGCCTAATATATCTGGGAGCACAGTTCGACACCGTAAGAAGCACTATTTCTCTTCCACTACAGAAAGTTCCGGTGGTCCGGGACAGAATTGCTCGGGCTCTACATGCCTCACACCTGAAGGCCTCTCAGTGTCTAATAATCATCGGCACGATGGTCTCCACGACTCCCATGGTCAAATGGGCCTTGTGGAGATTACGTCCCTTCCAGTCAGGGTTCCTGCAGCAATGGGAAACAGGGGACAAGAATCAGGTCATCCGGGTGACATCATCAATGAGAAACAGCCTCTTCTGGTGGCTCCAACGCAAGAACTTACTGACATGTCATTCCATTGCTCCCATCGCCTGGATCACGGTTACGACCGATGCCAGCGGGACGGGCTGGGGAGCCCTCTGCGGTTCGAACCTTGCACAGGGCAAATGGGATCCATGCCTGCCAGTCCCGGGTTCGAACGTCCTAGAGCTCAGAGCGGCCTGGTGTGCACTGCAGTCCTTCTCTCACCTACTGAAAGGGAACTCAGTATTGCTAAGAATGGACAACACAACGGCAGTCGCCTATGTGAAGAGGCAGGGGGGTACCCGGAGCCTCATTCTCCTTCGGGAAGTCGAGCCCATCCTTTCCTGGGCACAGAAGAACCTATGCAATATCTCGGCAGTGTTTGTCCCAGGGGTCCAAAATACCCAAGCAGACTTCCTTTCTCGCACCAAGCTGGACAACAACGAGTGGTCCCTGAATATGGAGACATTCAGATGGGTCTCATCACTGGGGATCGAACCCGAGGTGGATCTATTCGCCTCACGCCACAACTGCAAGTTGAAGAAATATTATGCCAGAGGTCATTGCAGCCAGGCTCTCGGGTCGGACGCACTGACGGATCTCTGGAGATTCAACAAGGCCTATGCCTTTCCACCGCTTCCAGTCATCCTGAGGTTCCTGCAGAGGCTCAGTTCGGAAACAGCCGAAGTGTTGATGATAGCTCCATACTGGCCGAACAGGCCATGGTTCCCTCTCCTTGTCCAGCTCAGCTTCAGGGACCCGGTGCCTCTCCCTCTCAGGCCGGACCTTCTTTCTCAGGGGTCAGTTCTGCACCCATGTCCGGCAGTACTGAGACTGATGGTCTGGTTCTTGAGAGGGAGAGGCTAATCTCGCTTGGTTGCGCTCCCTCAGTGTTCTCAACTCTTATGAGCTCAAGAAGATCTAGCACGAATAAAGTCTACAGTAGGATCTGGTCCAAGTTTGTGGATTTCTGCTCTTCTAACGGCAGGTCTTGTAGACACCCGGAGGTGCAAGACGTCCTCAGCTTCCTTCAAACAGGTTTAGACCTACCATTATCCATCAGCTCGCTTAGAGTCCAGGTATCTGCACTGTCTGCCTTCTCAGGGTCCTCTTGGGCAAATAATCCGTTAATCCGGCAATTCTTTCGTGGCGCTTCAAGGCTTAAGCCCCAAAGAAAATCCAGGTTCCCCAAATGGGATCTGCCACTAGTTCTGGATTCAATCTCGGGACTCAGTACTAGCGGGCCTTCCCCGCTCTCTATTAAGGACTTCTCGGCAAAGGTGGTCTTTTTAGTAGCCGTCACATCGGCAAAAAGGGTCTCTGAGATTGGCTCTCTGGGTTGTGAAGAACCCTTCCTGACGTTCTTCCCAGACCGGGTAGTACTCGTCCCTATGCTGGGTTTAAATCCAAAAGTGTCCTCAGTGTTCCATGATAATCAAGAAATAGTCCTTCCCACGTTTAAGTCTCCAGGATCTTCCGAAATTCATCCTCTGGATGTAGGGGAAGCAATTAAAGAATACCTGAGAATAACTTCTCCCTTCAGACGTTCTGACCATTTATTTATTTTACACTCAGGAAGCAATAAAGAAAAAAAAAAAAAAAAGCTTCGATTAGGACACTCGCTACTTGGATTGTTCAGACTATTCAACAAGCATACAGGGCGAAGGGCTTGGCTCCTCCACAGGCGGTGACAGCTCACTCCACCAGGGGAATGGCGGCTTCATGGGCGGCAGCTCGACACGTGGCCCCGGACACCATATGCAAGGCGGCCTCGTGGGCCTCTATCAATACTTTCATGTCTCACTATTGTATTGAGCCTGCTTCATTGTCCTCTGTAAACTTTGCTTTGAGAATCCTATCGGTTGATAGGGCAAATTAAAATTTTTGGTTTGACTCAACATACCCACCCGTGTGGTCGGCTAGTTATTTCCCACACGTAGGCTGCCATGGAGTCTGTCAGGAAAAAGGAAAATTTATTATCAAATACTTACCGTAATTTTCCTTTCCTGATGGACTCCATGGCAGACGGAGTTCCCACCCATTGGTCATAGAGTAGGCTAGTTACGGAACGCAGTAGCTAGTGGTGAGTACTCTTTTATGGGAATGGGGTCCTATAGCATTGGAGAGGAGGCGGGGTTAACCCCCCCCCCACACGTAGGCTGCCATGGAGTCCATCAGGAAAGGAAAATTACGGTAAGTATTTGATAATAAATTTTCCTTTTTTTTTTTTAAACTTATAAGATAATTTTTTTTTATCTTAGAAGATTACATTTTTTTATCCTAAAAGATCTTTTTTTTATCTTAAATGATAACTTTTTTTTTATCTTAAAAGATAACTTTTTTATATCTTAAAAGATCATTTTTTTCTTTCATCTTAAAAGATAATTTTTTTATCTTAGAAGATAACTTTTTTTTTTTAGATCTTATAAGATTTTTTTTATCCTAAAAGACATTTTTTTTTTTATATTTGAAGATACAATTTTTTTTTATCTTAAAAGATAACATTTTTTTTTTTATCTTAAAAGATAACTTTTTTATATCTTAAAAGATCATTTTTTTCTTTCATCTTAAAAGATAACTTTTTTTAAAAACTTATAAGATAATTTTTTTATCTTAGAAGATAAATTTTTTTTTAGATCTTATAAGATTTTTTTTTATCCTAAAAGATCTTTTTTTATCTTAAATGATAACGTTTTTTTATCTTAAAAGATCATTTTTTTTCATCTTAAAAGATAACTTTTTTTTTTAAACTTATAAGATTTTTTTTTCCCTAAAAGATCTTTTTTTTATCTTAAAAGATAACTTTTTTTTTTTTATCCTAAAAGATAATTTTTTTTTTTATCTTAAAAGATAACTTTTTTTTTTAAACTTATAAGATAATTTTTTTTTTTGATCTTAAGATCGTTTTTTTTTTTTGGATCTTTAAAGATACATTTTTATTCATAAATTTTTTTGACCACATGCAGTCCAGTGTATTTTTTTTTTGCATCAAAATTGCATGGAAAGTAGGTTATATGGTCTTCAATGGCATAGTTCACACCAGTGCTTGCAGTTCCAGTACGTTCCAGTTCCAGAAAAAAAAAAGTAGAACATGCTGCATTTTTCCTGCACTGGACTGTCCTGGAATGCTGTAAAATGCATCAAAGACGCACCGGAACGCCCCAGAAAGCACCAAAAAAAATGCACTGGAACACACGTCTTTATTTAAGGTTAAGAAAAAAAAGGGGGGGGATGCACTGGACTCCATCAAAAACACACTAAAAACACTTAAACGCACTGAAACGCATCAAAAACGTGCACGCAGAAAAGCATCTGGAATGCATCTGCACTGCATTTCTATGGCGTGAACTTTTTTATCTTAAAAGATAATTTTTGTTTTGATCTTTAAAGATCATTTTTTTTAATCTATTTTTTTTATCTTAAAAGATACATTTTTTATTTTTTTTACCCTAAAAGATATTTTTTTTTTATCTTATAAGATCATTTTAGAGGAGAGATTTGAGGTCTTTTAGACCCAGATCTTTCTATGAAGAGGACCTGTCGTGCTGTATTGTACCAAAGTTTGTCCCCATTCCAGGAATGTGTACAATTTTGAAGCGTGACATGTTAGGTATCTATTTACTCGGCGTAACGTCATCTTTCACATTATACAAAAAAAATTGGGGTATCTATTACATTTTGTTTTGTTAATTCATTAAAGTGTATTTTTTATTTTAAAAAATTGTGTTTGAAAAACTGCTATGCAAATACCGTGTGACATAAAAAAATTGCAATAACCGCCATTTTATTCTCTAGGGTCTCTGCTAAAAAAAAATTAATAAATAAAAGTAATTTTCTAGCAAAAAATACAGATTTTTACTTGTAAACAACAAGTTTTTTTTTTTTTGGGGGGGGGGGGAGCAGGTGGTGCAGAATATAGAGGATGCAGGGGGTGCAGAATATGGAGTAGTGGGGGAGGCAGGGGGTGCAGAATATAAAGGATGCAGGGGGTGCAGAATGTGGGGTAGTGGGGGATGCAGGGAGTGCAGAATATAAAGGATGCCCAGGGTACAGAATGTGGGGTAGTGGGGGATGCAGGGGGTGCAGAATATAGGCAATGCAGGGGGCGCAGAATATGGAGTAGTGGGGGAGGCAGGGGGTGCAGAATATAGAGGATGTAGGGAGTGCAGAATATAGAGGATGCAGGGGGTGCAGAATGTGGGGTAGTGGGTGATGCAGGGGGTGCAGAATATAGAGGATAAAGGGGTGGCAGAATGTGGGGTAGTGGGGAATGCAGGAGGTGCAGAATTTAGAGGATGCAGGGGGTGGAGAATGAGGGTTAGTGGGGGATGCAGATGGAGCAAAATGTGGGGTAGTGAGGGATGTAGGGGGTGCAGAATATAGAGGGTGCAGGGGTAGAAGACTGTGGGGTAGTGGGGGATGCAGGGGGTGCAGAATATAGAGGGTGCAGGGGTAGAAGACTGTGGGGTAGTGGGGGATGCAGGGGGTGCAGGACAACCTGGGCTCAGAGGAAGTGGGTTTAATGATGCTGGCCATCAGACTGAGGACATCCAGTGGCAGCAAATAGTACTGCAGGGGGTATCTCTGGATGTTGCGGCGTTTAATGAGCTATTCGCTTTTTATATGGTTAGCTTTGGCTGGAGTTTTGCTTTCTTCTATGTAGACTCCAAACTTTTTGTGTTAGTTTTGGATGGGGTGTGGAAGGATTAGCCCCCCTGTCAGGTTTTTATGGCTGATTTACCCTCACTATTGGTCCTGGCAAACATGGCCTTATGTTTGAGACATGATGAGTTGTCACAGGGACAGGAAGTGAGGGGAAATTTTCCTATGGGGACACATGTTCTGATATGACCATCAGGAGGCGCTGTGTGTCAGCGGGATGCAGGGGGTGCTTAGGTGTAACGGGGAATAGTGGGGGATACAGAGTGCAGGTAATAGGGGGGGGCATGCTGTACTTAATGTGGGGTAATGGGGGATGCAGGGGTTACAGAACTGGGGGGGATAGTGGGGGTATATAGTGATTAGTAATGGGGGTACCGAGAGAGCTGTAGGGGGTGCAGAAGGTGGGGGATGCAGGGGGTGCAGAATGTAGAGGATTCCGGGGGTGCAGAATGTAGAAGATGCAGGGGGTGTAGAATGTAGAGAATGCAGGGGGTGCAGAATGTAGAGGATGTAGGGATGCAGCATGTAGAGGATGCAGGAGTTGCAGGATGTAGAGGATGCGGGGGTGCAGAATGTAGAGAATGCAGGGGGTGCAGAATGTAGAGGATACCGGGGGTGCAGAATGTAGAGGATGCCGGGGGTGCAAAATGAAGAGGATGCAGGGGGTGCAGAATGTAGAGCGTGGGGGGGTGCAAATTGTAGAGGATGCAGGGGGTGCATAATGTAGAGGATGCAGGGGGTGCAAAATGTAGAGGATACAGGGGGTGCAGAATGTAAAGGATGTAGGGATGCAGCATGTAGAGGATGCAGGGGTGCAGAATGTAGAGAATGCAGGGGGTGCAGAATGTAGAAGATGCCGGGGGTGCAAAATGTAGAGGATGCAGGGGGCGCAGAATGTAGAGGGTGGGGGGTGCAAATTGTAGAGGATGCAGGGGGTGCATAATGTAGAGGATGCAGGAGGTGCATAATGTAGAGGATGCCAGAGGTGCAGAATGTAGAGGATGCGGGGGGTGCAGAATGTAGACGGTGCTGGGGGTGCAGAATGTAGAGGATGTAGGAGGTGCATAATATACAGGATGCAGGGGCTGCAGAATGTAGAGGATGCAGGGGGTGCAGAATGCAGAGATGTAGGAGGTGCAGAATGTAGAGGATGCAGGGAGTGCAGAATATAGAGGATGTAGGGATGCAGTGGGTAGATAATGCAGGGGTTGCAGGATGTAAAGGATGCCGGGGGTGCAGAATGTAGAAGATGCCGGGGGTGCAGAATGTAGAAAATGCCGGGGGTGCAAAATGTAGAGGATGCAGGGGGTGCAGAATGTAGAGGGTGCAGGGGGTGCAGAATATAGAGGATGCAGGGGGTGCAGAATGTAGAGGGTGCAGGGGGGCAGAATGTAAAGGATGCAGGGGGTGCAGAATGTTGAAGATGCGGGGGGTGCAGAATGTAGAGGATGCAGAATGTAGAAAATGCCGGGGGTGCAAAATGTAGAGGATGCAGGGGGTGCAGAATGTAGAAGATGCTAGGGGTGCAGAATGTAGAGGATGTAGGAGGTGCATAATATACAGGATGCAGGGGGTGCAGAATGTAGAGGATGCAGAATGTAGGAGATGCAGGGGGTGCAGAATGCAGGGAGTACAGAATGTGGAGGGTGCAGGGGGTGCAAAGTGTAGAGGATGCAGGGGGTGCAGAAAGTAGAGGATGCATGGGGTGCAGAATGTAGAGGATGCAGGGGGTGCAGAGTGTAGAGGATGCAGGGGGTGCAGAATGTAGAGGATGCAGGGGGTGCAGAGTGTAGAGGATGCAGGGGGTGCAGAATGTAGAGGATGCAGGGGGTACAGAGTGTAGAGGATGTAGGGGGTGCAAAATGTAGAGGATGCAGGGGGTGCAGAATGTAGAGGATGCAGGGGGTACAGAGTGTAGAGGATGCAGGGGGTGCAGAGTGTAGAGGATGCAGGGGGTGCAGAGTGTAGAGGATGCAGGGGGTGCGGAATGTAGAGGATGCAGGGGGTGTAGAGGATGCAGGGGGTGCAGAGTGTAGAGGATGTAGGGGGTGCAGAGTGTAGAGGATGCAGGGGGTGCGGAATGTAGAGGATGCAGGGGGTGTAGAGGATGTAGGGGGTGCAGAGTGTATAGGATGCAGGGTGTGCAGAATGTAGAGGATGCAGGGGGTGCAGAGTGTAGAGGATGCAGGGGGTGCAGAGTGTAGAGGATGCAGGGGGTGCAGAGTGTAGAGGATGCAGGGGGTGCAGAATGTAGAGGATGTAGGGGGTGCAGAGTGTAGAGGATGCATGGGGTGCAGAATGTAGAGGATGCAGGGGGTGCAGAGTGTAGAGGATGCAGGGGGTGCAGAATGTAGAGGATGTAGGGGGTGCAGAGTGTAGAGGATGTAGGGGGTGCAGGATGCAGGGGGTGCAGAGTGTAGAGGATGCAGGGGGTGCAGAGTGTAGAGGATGTAGGGGGTGCAGGATGCAGGGGGTGCAGAGTGTAGAGGATGCAGGGGGTGCAGAATGTAGAGGATGCAGGGGGTGCAGAGTGTAGAGGATGCAGGGGGTGCAGAATGTAGAGGATGCAGGAGGTGCAGAGTGTAGAGGATGCAGAGTGTAGAGGATGCAGGGGGTGCAGAGTGTAGAGGATGCAGGGGGTGCAGAATGTAGAGGATGCCGGGGGTGCAGAATGTAGAGGATGTAGGGGGTGCAGAATGTAGAGGATGCAGGGGGTGCAGAGTGTAGAGGATGCAGGGGGTGCAGAGTGTAGAGGATGTAGGGGGTGCAGGATGCAGGGGGTGCAGAGTGTAGAGGATGTAGGGGGTGCAGGATGCAGGGGGTGCAGAGTGTAGATGAAGCCGGGGGTGCAGAATGTGGGGTAGTGGAGGATAAGGGGGTGAGGAGTGTATGAGGAGTCCCTGGGGGCGGGGTCCTATCAGATGCGATGTACGGGGGCCCCATGGTTTCTAATAACGGCCCTTCTCTACAGTGTGAGATCATCGAAGGCACTGCGGTCTCTGAGGTTTGGTGATGTCACTATCATTCGGACATGGGGGGGCAGCAAAGATCCCCTTCAGCAACCGCACAGGGAGAGCATTGTTTTCAATAAGTCGGGCGACTCTTAGACCGGCCTTGTGAGAAGGAACAGTAAAGCGCAACCACCGCGCGTCACTGAAAAAGCCAACAGAGAGGGAAAGTACACCCCCCCCCCACTCGCCTCGATAAAATCCCCTTCAGCCGCCATCGTATCGTCTCCGGCTCCACAAAAGTCACTTTGCTGCAAGTGACGACCTTTTCTCGCTCAAGAACAAAATCGTTATGTGATAAAAATCATCCCGGACCAGCCCCCTCCTTCCTACAAGATGAGGCCCAACTCCACGTGATTGACCCACAATCCCCTCTTCCCCCCCTTTTATTTTTTTTTTTGCACCTTGGGCATTCATTGCAAAGACCATCCTAACCCCCCCCCCCCCCCCAAACTACGTGCCTTCATGAGATGCCATCAAAAAACATAAGGTCTTTGGATGGCACCCAAACCTCCATTCATTTTTGCTGCCTCCTCATAAACTCCATGTCTGTTCCTCAACTACGGCTTTGTTTGTGACAAAAGCCAGGAATTGTATTTTTTTTTTCTGCCTCTTATCTCTAATGGAGCTTCTTCTTCTTCTTCTCCTTTTTTTTTTTTTGTAATGTTGCATGCGTGCCGCCTGTCTATGCGTCTATGAGCGCAGTATGGAAGTGAGCGTCTGATGCGGTACGCCTGGTTTATCATTGCAGGACACCCACGTCCACTTCTCCTTCTGTCTGCCTTGCCAACGTCTCAACCATCACCAAACCCCCCCACCACCCCCCCCCCACCCTGGCTTTATCAAAGGAGCCAATGGGAGGGTGGGGGGGTCTCTCCGTTCCCCCCTTTTTTTTTCCTGTACATTTTTGTTCTTGATACAATGTATATATATAGAGATGTGCGTCACATGCTTGTTATTCAGTAGACTCGGCTTCTCTCTCTCTCTCTCTCTCTCTCTCTCTCTCTCTCTCTCTCTCTCTCCCTTCTCTCTCCTCTCTCTTTTACTCAGGTCACTTTGACAAGCTCACTCTCCTCCCACTAGCATTGCAATTAGCATATTAATAAACCACAGTACTGCCAGTGGAGAGAGAGAGCGAGGAGAGAGCGAGGAGAGAGCGAGGAGAGAGAGCGAGAGAGAACGCACATACAAGCTCACATACAGAGACAGAATAAAAATTCCTTCTGCCTGCTTCCTCTGAGGCCCAATTTCTGGCTTTTTAGGAGGGGGGCTCGTTTCTTTTTTTGTTCTCCGAGATTCCGCACGGGCATTTTATGCCAGGAGCCGTAGCCGCGGGCACCCAGTACCTTCTCGGTTTCAGACCAGGCATGTGAAGATGTCAGTGGGCTGCGCATGTCCTGGTAAGTGCCTTATCTTCTTTCTTTTTTTATTATTATTATTCCCCGATAATTAACTGGGAATCAATTAGCTTAAGTCGCCTTTGTCGCAGCTAACCGGGGGGCCTGTGGATGTTCTTTTTTTGCGTCAAAGATACAAAAGTGACCTGTGTGTTGGCTTTACCTTGGAGTGGATCGAAGGTGGTGATGGTGGTGGTGATGGTGGAAGGGGGCAAGAAACAAAAGTGACCTGTGTGTTGGCCTTACCTTGGAGTGGATCAAAGGTTGTGGTGATGGTGGTGGTGATGGTGGAAGGGGGCAAGAAACAAAAGTGACCTGTGTGTTGGCCTTACCTTGGAGTGTATCAAAGGTTGTGGTGATGGTGGTGGTGATGGTGGAAGGGGGCAAGAAACAAAAGTGACCTGTGTGTTGGCTTTACCTTGGAGTGGATCAAAGGTTGTGGTGATGGTGGTGGTGATGGTGGAAGGGGGCAAGAAACAAAAGTGACCTGTGTGTTGGCCTTACCTTGGAGTGGATCAAAGGTTGTGGTGATGGTGGTGGTGATGGTGGAAGGGGGCAAGAAACAAAAGTGACCTGTGTGTTGGCCTTACCTTGGAGTGGATCAAAGGTTGTGGTGATGGTGGTGGTGATGGTGGAAGGGGGCAAGAAACAAAAGTGACCTGTGTGTTGGCCTTACCTTGGAGTGGATCAAAGGTTGTGGTGATGGTGGTGGTGATGGTGGAAGGGGGCAAGAAACAAAAGTGACCTGTGTGTTGGCTTTACCTTGGAGTGGATCGAAGGTGGTGATGGTGGTGATGGTGGAAGGGGGCAAGAAACAAAAGTAACCTGTGTGTTGGCTTTACCTTGGAGTGGATCGAAGGTGGTGATGGTGGAAGGGGGAAAGAAACAAAAGTAACCTGTGTGTTGGCTATACCTTGGAGTGGATCAAAGGTGGTGGTGATGGTGGAAGGGGGCAAAAAACAAAAGTAACCCGTGTGTTGGCTTCACCTTGGAGTGGATCTAAGGTGGTGGTGATGGTGGAAGGGGGCAAGAAACAAAAGTAACCTGTGTGTTGGCTTTACCTTGGAGTGGATTGAAGGTGGTGATGGTGGTGATGGCAGAAGGGGGCAAGAAACAAAAGTAACCTGTGTGTTGGCTTTACCATGGAGTGGATCAAAGGTGGTGATGGTGGTGATGGTGGAAGGGGGCAAGAAACAAAAGTGACCTGTGTGTTGGCTATACCTTGGAGTGGATCAAAGGTGGTGGTGGTGGTGGTGGTGGAAGGGGGCAAGAAACAAAAGTGACCTGCGTGTTGGCTTTACCTTGGAGTGGATCGAAGGTGGTGATGGTGGAAGGGGGTAAGAAACAAAAGTGACCTGTGCGTTGGCTATACCTTGGAGTGGATCGAAGGTGGTGGTGGTGATGGAAGAAGAGGGTGGAGGGGGGGAGATGGAAAAAAAAAAATCCCTAAAAAAATCTTAAATATGAACCAATCAGAAGTGCTTGTGGACTTTTGACCTTAGGTCACGGCGTCGGTAGGCTTGGGGTTGACCAAAAAAATAAATACATTTGTAGGCCTGGATTGGCAAACTGCAAAAAAAAATGTTTTCTGGAATGTAGCGCACTGCAATTTTTTTTTTCTTGTTTTTCTTTCCCCCAAACACGGCGCCCCCGGCTGAGGGGGGTTACTAGAGGTTGTTGTCGTCCCTGCGGCCAGTGAAAGACCCATTTTTGGACCCGGTTTTTGAATGATACGCTTGTACATTCCCTTGATCTCGGTTAACTCTTCCGGCGCCGGTTTGGTTAGGCGAATATTGAACTGCCTGTTGATTGCTGCGGTGTCAGAACCCGGAGATATTATTATTATTTGCGTTATGCTAGAGCTGTATATATATATTTTTTTTTTTTGGTGATTGTTGTTGTTTGGGGGGTGGGGCGTTGTGTGCCAGATGGTTTCTTTTTTTGTTTTTTGTTTTTCGAAAAGGCGCTGGAGTTGTTGTAGACTTAGGCACAGATTGTACGGCTGTTCTTCTATCTGGATGTGTTTAGCAAGGACACCTTTGCAGCGCGCATATCCGCAGGGACTCATTATCAACGTCTAAGAGAAAGACAAGGAAACATTAGGACTTAGTTTAACCCAGTGGCTGCTGGATTCTCTGAGGACAGAGGAAACTCTCAAGGGGGAGAATTTTTTTTTCTTTCTTTTTTTTTTTTTTCTTTTTTTGCTAGGCAACGTGCCTTGAGAAATGTTGTTTTTGTATTTGGTGGCTAGATGTGTTTTTTTTTTTTTTAGCTTTGTTTTCCATTAACTCCAATGTGACCGTAATAAATACTCATGCAGCATTGGTATACATTTTATCGATAATAATAATATTATTATTCATATTAATAATAATAATAATGATAATATTATTATTATTATTATTATTATTATTATTATTATTATTAAAAAAATAATAAATAATATTTTTCTAGTGTTGGTGTTGGGCTCTTTGAGATGATCCCACATTTCTCTGGCTTGGTACAAGACACCTGTTCAGAATAAGATTTGGTGATTCGTGACTCGTGGTATCAGCATCTTGCCCCCCCCCCCCCCCCCCCATGCGTTGCCTTGGTTCAGGTAGAGCAAGAAATACTCCAAATAACCAATGTATGGGGACTTCCCTTCAAAGTATTGAGTTCATTGTATCGCTATGGGATCAATAACAATAGCAAATATTATTTAGAATATTTCAATAGCGTTAGGTTGGTGTTGGGCTCTTTGAAGGGTTGTCATGTATCTCTGGCTTGGTTCGAGACACCTGTGTAGAATAAGATTTGGTGGCTTGTGACTTGTGGCATTAGCATCTTCTCCCCCATGTATTGCCTTGGTTCAGGTGGAGTAAGAAATACTTTATATAACCAATGTATGGGGACTTCCCTCCAAATGATTGAGTTCAATGTATTGATATTGTAACAATAATAAAAATAACAAATAATATTTAGAATTTTTCTATAGCGTTGGGTTGGTGTTGGGCACTTTGAAGGGTTCTCAGGTATCTCTGGCTTGGTACGAGACACCTGTTAAGGATAAGATTTGGAATAACAGTGATAAATAATCTTTCTCTAGTGTTGGTGTTGACCTCTTTGAAGAGACCCTAGATTTCTCTGGCATCCACATCTTGACACCCATGTGTTGCCTTGGTTCAAGTAGAGTAAGAAATACTCCATGTGACCAAAGTATGGGGACTTCCCTCCAAATTATTGAGCTCAGGTCCACCAAGCCTGTCTAGGGGCTGCTGTTCAGAGGATTACAGGAAGCCAATATAAAGGTAGATGTCGTGTATTTCTATAGGGTTGATGATGGACTCTGAAGAGTTCTCAGGTATCCCTGGCTTGGTAAAAGACACCTGTTAAGAATTAGATTTGGTGATTCCTGACTTGTGGCATCAGCATCTTGCCCCCCCATGCCTTGGCTCAGGTAAAGTAAGAAATACGTCATATGACCAAAGTATAGGGACTTCCCTCCAAATTGTTCATTGTATCGATATTGTATCACTAATAATAATAACAAATAATATCTAAAAATTTTCTATAGCGTTGGGTTGGTGTTTGGCTCTTTGAGGTGATCCCGCATTTCTTTGGCTTGGTACACAACACCCGTTCAGACTAAGATTTGGTGACTCCTGACTTGTTGCATCAGCATCTTGACTCCTCCCGTGCGTTGCCTTGGTTCAGGTGGAGAAAAGCTGGATACACACTATACAACTTTTGTTGTTTGATTTCCTTTAGATTTACCTTCAACTGTGTAGTGCAAGGGCCTGCCAGACTGCATACACATTGAAAGTGTTTAGGTTTGACCTCATATTATATGGTTTTGGTAAATCTAAAGACAATTGTATAGCGAGTATCCATCTTAAGAAATACTTTATATAACCAAAGTATGAGGCCTTGCCTCCAAATTATTGAGTTTGTTGTATCGATGTTGTATCAATAATAATAATAACAAATAATATTTAGAATATTTCTATAAGGTTGGGTTGGTGTTGAGCTCTTTGAAGAGTTCTCACGTATCCCTGGCTTGGTACGAGACACCTGTTAAGGTTTAGATTTGGTGACACTTGACTTGTGGCATCAGCATCTTGACCCCCCCCCCCCCATGCGTTGCCTTGGTTCAGGTGGAGTAAGAAATACTTTATATAACCGTAGTATGGGGACTTTATTCCAAATGATTGAGTTCAGGTCCACCAAGCCTGTCTAAGGGATGCTGTACAGAGGATTAAAGGAAGCCAATATAAAGGTAGACATCAGGTATTTATACTAGCTGTACACTTTGTAGTTTTTCTTTCTTTTTGGATTTAGTGGATAGATTTTGTTTTCCATTGACTCCAATGTGATTGTAATAAATACTCATGCAGCACTGGTATACATTGTATCGATAATAATAATAATAATAATTATTATTATAAATAATATTTCTCTAGTGTTGGGCTCCCACATTTCTCTGGCATTACAATCTTGATCCCCATATGTTGCTTTAGTTCAGGTACAAGAAATGCTCCATATGACCAATGTATGGGGACTTCCCGCCAAAATTATTGAGTTCAGATCCACCAAGCCTGTCTCAGAGCTTCTGTGGAAAAGATTACAGGAAGCCAATATAAAGGTAGACATCAGGTACTTCTATAAGGTTGGTGTCGGACTCTGAAGAGTTCTCACGTATCTCTGACTTGGTACAAGACACCTGTTCAGAATAAGATTTGGTGATCCATGACTTGTGGCATCAGCATCTTGCACCCCCAATGCATTGCCTTGGCTCAGGTAGAGTAAGAAATGCTCCATATGACCAAAGTGTGGGGACTTCCTTTCAAATTATTGAGTTCTTTGTATCGATATTGTATCAATAATAATAACAAATAATATTTAGAATATTTATATAGCGTTGGGTTGGTGTTGGGCTCTTTAAAGAGTTCTCACGTATCTCTGGCTTGGTACGAGACACCTGTAAAGGATAAGATATGGCGACACGTGACTTGTGGCATCAGCATCTTGACCCCCCCCCCCCATGCGTTGCCTTAGTTCAGGTGGAGTAAGAAATACTCCATATGGCCAAAGTATGGGGGCTTCCCTCCAAGTTATTAAGTTCAGGTCCACCAAGCCTGTCTAAGAGCTGCTGTTCAGAGGATTACAGGAAGCCAACAGGGTTGGTGTCAGACTCTGAAGAGTTCTCACGTATCTCTGACTTGGTATAAGACACCTGTAATAAGATTTGATTTGGTGATCCGTGACTTGTGGCATCGGCATCTTGCACCCCCAATGCGTTGCCTTGGCTCAGGTAGAGTAAGAAATGCTCCATATGACCGAAGTGTGGGGACTTCCTTTCAAATTATTGAGTTCATTGTATCGATATTGTATCAATAATAATAATAACAAATAATATAGCTCTTAGATTGTAAGCTCTAAGGAGCAGGGCCCTCTGATTCCTACTGTATCAAATTGTATTGTATTTGTACTGTCTACCCTCAAGTTGTAAAGCGCTACGTAAACTGTTGGCGCTATATAAATACCGTACAATAATAATAATATAGCGTTGGGTTGGTGTTGGGCTCTTTAAAGGGTTGTCATGTATTTCTGGCTTGGTACAAGACACCTGTTAAGGATAATATTTGGTGAATCCTGACTTGTGACATCAGCATCTTGACCCCCCCCCCCATGTGTTGCCTTGGTTCAGGTGGAGTAAGAAATACTCCATATGACCACGAAAGTATGGGGACTTCCCTCCAAATTATTGAGTTCAGGTCCACCAAGCCCGTCTAAGAGGATTACAAGAAGCCAATATAAAGGTAGACGCCTGGTATTTATACATTATGGAAGGCAAAAAAGTTCAACACACTAAGTCACGAGGCCATAAAGATCCATATTTAAAAAAGACAGGATATCATTTTAATTGCTTAGCCCAGGAACTAGGAATGATGGGAGGTTGTAATTTGAACTCTACCCTTCTCTCCTGGGATCAATCCCATATCACCAGGGAAAGTACAGGTGAAGGTGCAAAACAACATCTGTGAAATACCTAGACCTAAGCATTGATTTTGTAGATAAAGATCTCAATTGATTTTTTTAATGAATGTATAACAGGATGAAATGTTAACTTCTCTCTCTCTATATATATATATGTATCTGGAGTTCCCTGTTGATATATAATATGTGGTCAAAAGTTTTTGGACATCTGACTATCACACCCACAGGATATGGTCAGGTATGCGGACCTCCTTCAAATGATGGAGGTCAAGTTTTTCCAATGGTTATGCTCCATCAAACAAAGATATTGTAGACCAGCCACTCTCAGCTGGGGTTCCATGGCACCCTAGGGTTCCTTCAGAGGTTGCTAGGGGTTCCCTGAACTGTGATCTCTCATCTGATGGTTCCTGCATGGTTTTGAGTCCATACTCACTCGGCAGAGCCACCTGCATGACCCCAACTATCTGTTTAGGGTTGCATTCTCACCACTGCTGTAAAGGGGGCATTCTTTTTCACTGGCCATGGTCAGCAACAATACTCAGGTAGGCCGTGGTGGTTAAACCATGCTCAATTAGTACTAAGGGGCCCAAAGTGTGCCAAGAAAATATCCCCCCCACACCATTACAACCCACCACCAGCCTGAACCGGTGATACCCCATCCCCCACACCATTACACCCCCACCACCAGCCTGAACCGGTGATACCCCATCCCCCACACCATTACACCCCCACCACCAGCCTGAACCGGTGATACCCCATCCCCCACACCATTACACCACCACCACCAGCCTGAACCGGTGATATCCCATCCCCCACACCATTACACCCCCACCACCAGCCTGAACCAGTGATACCCCATCCCCCACACCAATACACCCCCACCACCAGCCTGAACCAGTGATACCCCATCCTCCACACCATTACACCTCCACCACCAGCCTGAACCGGTGATACCCCATCCCCCACACCATTACACCCCCACCACCAGCCTGAACCTGTGATACCCCATCCTCCACACCATTACACCTCCACCACCAGCCTGAACCGGTGATATCCCATCCCCCACACCATTACACCCCCACCACCAGCCTGAACCAGTGATATCCCATCCCCCACACCATTACACCCCCACCACCAGCCTGAACCGGTGATACCCCATCCCCCACACCATTACACCACCACCACCAGCCTGAACCAGTGATACCCCATCCCCCACACCATTACACCCCCACCACCAGCCTGAACCGGTGATACCCCATCCCCCACACCATTACACCCCCACCACCAGCCTGAACCGGTGATACCCCATCCCCCACACCATTACACCCCCACCACCAGCCTGAACCGGTGATACAAGGCAGGATGGATCCATACGCAAAATTCTGACCCCACCATCTGAATGTCGCAGCTGAAATCCAGACTCATCAGACCAGGCAACGTTTTTCCAATCTTCTATTGTCCAATTTTGGTGATCCTGTGCCAATTGTAGCCTCAGTTTCCTGTTCTTAGCTGACAGGAGTGGCACCCGGTGTGGTCTTCTGCTGCTGTAGCCCATCTGCTTGTGTTGTGTGTTCAGAGATGGTATTCTCCATACCTTGGGTGTAACGAGTATTTATTTGAGTTACTGTTGCCTTTCTATCATCTGGAACCAGTCTGCCCATTCTCCTCTGACCTCAACAAGGCATTTTCCTCCACACAACCGCAGCTCACTGGATATTTTCTCTTTTTCCCACCATTCTCTGTAAACCCCGAGAGATGGTTGTGTGTGAAAATCCCAGAAATACTCAGATCGGCCCGTCTGGCACCGACAACCATGCCACATTCAAAGTCACTTAAATCCCCTTTCTTCCCCCATTCTGATGCTCGGTTTGAACTTCAGAAAGTCATCTTCACCACGTCTAGATGCCTAAGTGCATTACGTTGCTGCCATGTGATTGGCTGATTAGCAATTTGTGTTACCAAGCAATTGAACAGGTGTACCTAATAAAGGGGCCGGTGAGTGTATATATTTTTTTTTTAAGCATAATTTTAATCCTATTATTATAAAGAGCACCTGTCATATTTTTTTTTTAACATCATACACTGGATGTTATTTATTTGACTGATTTGCTGATGTTATGTACTTTATCATTTTGTTAGATTTGCGCTAATTTGGGTTTATGATATATAATTTAAAGGTCAGAGATAGCGCTGTTACATTGTTTCTATAATAAGGAGGTTTTATACTTTCCTTAGGAATAGCTGCTGCACTGACTTACAATTCTGTGGCACAGTTCATTAATATCTGGTAATCAGGGAGAGCATACAAACTCCATGTAGAAAGTGCCCCTGGTGGAAACCCATGTACAGTACATTCGCTCTGTGTAAATATGGAAACAAAATGAATGTTATTAGGCTGCAACCTCTGCAGGTCGAATGTCATTCATTTACTAAATATACAGTGATTCTGGAAAATACTGTAATTTGGCCACTGGATGGAGCTGATGATCGTAGTAAATAAGTATTTAATTCCTGTTATTACCAGCTCCATCTGATATCTGATCTGGCCACAATGCAGTATTTTCCCTGAACCACTCTATTCTAGTCGCTCTAACCCACCGGGCAGAGGCCCAATGCCGGACCGCAGCCTCCCTCCTCCCGGGTATCCAACCGACTGCAGATCCACTAAAATTTTATTGTGCATCTCAGCTCCCACAGTGCCACCCAACCTGCCACAGTGGCCCGCCATGCCCCTCAGCCTCCCAGAGTGCACCCAGGTCCCCTGAGAGAGCTCAGAGCTGGAGGCTTTGTAGCAGGCTAGGGGGCACTGTTGGGGCCAACAGTGCCCCCTAGCCTGCTACAAAGCCTCCAGCCCCCCCATTGTGCCCCCAACTTCCAACAATTCCCACAGTGCCCCCTGAGAGAGCTCAGCCCCTACAGTGCCCCTTGCTTGCTTCAGAGCCTCTATCCTCCCATTGCGCTCCCAACCCCTAACAAGTCCCACAGTGCCCCCTGAGAAACCTCAGCCCCTACAGTGCCACCCAGCTTGCTGCAGACCATCTAGCCCCCCATTGTGCCCTCAACCCCAAACAATGTCCCACAGCACCCCTTGAGAGACTTCAGCCCCCTCACTGCCCCCTTGCTTGCTTCAGAGCCTCTATCCTCCCATTGCGCTCCCAACCCCTAACAAGTCCCACAGTGCCCCCCCGAGAAACCTCAGCCCCTAGAGTGCCCCCAGCTTGCTGCAAAGCCTCCAGACCCTTACTGTATTGTACCTCCAACAATGTCCCACAGTGCCCCCTGGGAGACCTTAGCCCTCACAGTGCCCCTAGCTTGCTGCAGAGCATCTAGCCCCTCATTTTGTCCCCAAAATCAAACAATGTCCCACAGCACCCCATGAGAGATCCCAGCCCCGTTGTGCCCCCTAGCTTGCTACAAATGCTCCAGCCCCACGTTGTGCCCCCAACCTCCAACAAGTCCCACATCACCCCATGAGATACCTCAGCCCCTACAGTGCCCCCTAGCTTGCTGCAAAGCCTCCAGCCCCCCATTGTGTCCCCAACCTCCAACAATTTCCCACGGCACCCCATGAGAGATCCCAGCCCCGTTGTGCCCCCTAGCTTGCTACAAATGCTCCAGCCCCACGTTGTGCCCCCAACCTCCAACAAGTCCCACAGTGCCCCCTGAGAGACCTCAGCCCCCACAGTGCCCCCCAGCTTGCTGAAAAGCCTCCAGCCCCCCATTTTGCCCCCAACCTCCAACAATGTCACATAGCACCTGATGAGAGACCTCAGCCCCAACAGTGCCCCCTAGCTTGCTACAAAGCCTCTAGCCCTCATTGTGCCCCCAACTTTCAACAAGTCCCACAGCTCCCCCCTGAGATACAGTACCTCAGCCCCTACACTGCCCCCTAGCTTGCTGATAGCACAGTGCCCCCTAGCTTGCTGTAGGGCCTGTAGCCCCCCCATTGTGCCCTCAAGCTTAAAAAATGTCCTATAGCACCCCCTGAGAGACCTCAGCCCCCACAGTGCCCCCCAGCTTGCTACAGAGCCTTTAGCTCCGCATTGTGCCTCCAACCTCCAACAATGTCCCAGTGCCTCCTATTGTTCCCCCCATCTTCAACAATGCGCACCGCAATCTAGCACAGTGTTCCCAGAACGCCTTGGGCTCCTAGAGAGGCCCCATACCTCACAGTGGTCCCCAGCTACCTCCAAAACCCTGACCTGCCCAACCCCCACAGTGACATCCAACCCCATCCAGCAGAGTCTTCCAGCATTCCAATACATCATTTACTTTAATGTGTAAGTATAAGCCTTTTTTTTTTACTGTTAAGGTTTTGGAAGAACTAACCAGAGAACCGATGCTTTATCCTGTATGAGTGAACAACATTCGACCTGGAGAGAAAATATCCTAGTAACATTCGATACTGTAGTGCACTGTAGGGGCTGAGGTTTCTCAGGGGGCGCTGTGGAACTGGTTGGAAGTTGGGGGCACCATGGGGTGCTAGGGGCTTTGTAGCAAGCTAGGGGGCACTGTTGGGGTTGAGGTCTCTCAGCGGGTGCCGTGGGACATTGTTTTAGGTTGGGGGCACAATGGGGGGGCTGGAAGATTTACAACAATCTAAGGGGCACTGTGAAGGCTGAGGTCTCCCAGGGGACACTGTGGGACATTGTTGGAAGCTGGGGGTACAATAGGGGGCTAGAGCCTCTGCAGAAAGCTAGGGGGCACTGTAGGGGCTGAGATCTCTCAGGGGGCACTGTGGGACATTATTGGAGGTTGGGGGCACAATGGGGGGCTAGAGGCTCTGCAGCAAGCTAGGGGGCACTGTGGGGGCTGAGGTCTCTCGGGGGTGCTGTGGGACATTGTTGGAAGTTGGGGGCACAATGGGGGGCTAGAGGCTCTGCAGCAAGGGTGCACTGTGAGGTAGGGTTGCCACTTTTTCTTCAAGCCAAACCCAAACACTTTAGCGGCGCACAGAAAAATTCTTTTTTTAGTATGCACTATAGGATTGTAGCAGACCTGGGACACCGTTGGGCACTCCGAAAAGAATGGTAATGTGGTGTGCATAGTGCCTCCTCACCCTCCTATCAGTCCCTGTTCCGAGACACATTCCTGTCTGAATATTGTGTCCGGGTTTCAGGCGGACTGAAACCCGGACACATGATTCAAAACCTGTACTGTCCAGGTGAATCCCAGACAGGTGGCAACCCTACTGTGAGGGCTGAGGTCTCCCAGGGGGTGCTGTGGGACATTGTTGGAGGCTGGGGGCACAATGGGGGGGCTGGAGGCTCTTCAGCAAGCTAGGGGGCACTGTGAGGGCTGAGGTCACCCAGGGGGCACTGTGGAACATTGTTGGAGGTTTGGGGGCACAATGGGGGCCTAGAGGCTCTGTAGCAAGCTAGGGGGCACTGTGGGGGCTGAGATCTCTCAGGGGGTGTTGTGGGACATTTTTGGAAGTTGGGGGCAAAATGGGGGGCTAGAGGCTCTGCCGCAAGCTACGGGGCACTGTGGGGGTTGAGGTCTCCCAAGGGGTGCTGTGGCACATTTTTGGAAGTTGGGGGCACAATGGGGGGCTAGAGGCTCTGCCGCAAGTTACAGGGCACTGTGGGGGTTGAGATCTCCCAAGGGGTGCTGTGGCACATTTTTGGAAGTTGGGGGCACAATGGGGGGCTAGAGGCTCTGCCGCAAGCTACAGGGCACTGTGGGGGCTGAGGCCTCTCAGGGGGTGCTGTGGAACATTGTTGGAGGTTGGGGGCACAATGGGGGGGCTGGAGGCTCTGTAGCTAGCTAGGGGGCACTGTGGGGGCTGAGGTCTCCCAGGGGGTGCTGTGGGACATTGTTGGAGGTTGGGGGCACAATGGGGGGGCTGGAGGCTCTGCAGCAAGCTAGGGGGCAGTAAGGGGGCTGAGGTCTCTCAGGGGGTGCTGTGGAACATTTTTAGAAGTTGGGGGCACAATGGGGAGCTAGGGGCTCTGCCGCAAGCTACAGGGCACTGTGGGGGCTGAGCTCTCTCAGGGGGTGCTGTGGGACATTGTTGGAGGTTGGGGGCACAATGGGCGGGCTGGAGGCTCTGCAGCAAGCTAGGGGGCACTGTGGGGGCTGAGGTCTCACAGGGGGTGTTGTGGGACACTGTTGGATGTTGGGAGCACAATGGGGGGGGGGGGGGGGCTGAAGGTTCTGCAGCAATTCATACAGAACCAATGTACACTCAGTTTCACAGAACGAATAGCTCTGCAATTCTCTTTTTAATAAATGCACCCCAAAGTACGAGATGGTAGTAAATGCAATTTTTGATCATCGCATGGGTTGGTGTAAACTTTGTACGGCTTTCTGGTTGTTGGGGAACTACAAGTTCCAGCAGACACACATTTTTGGGACATTTCATTTTTTGTTGTTGTTGTCGTAGTCTTTTTTTTTTTTTTTAATGGTTTTAAGTCTTCGCTATGAAGCCTGGTGTTGAAGAGATGAAGGGGCACGGCGTGTTTGTAATTCGGAAAGTACAAGATTGCTGTGTGTGCGTTACCAGGCATGACGGAAGAAGCCAATTAACGTGTAGTAACCAGAAAGGCGCACCATAATTGTTATGTAAGATTCATTATGATGTGTTAACTTCACACCCAAAAAGCTGGCTGACACCTTCCAGACACGGGGAGCTGAGGGCAGATTCGAAAGTAGGACGGATTATCTGAATATAATAAGTCATTACTGCGGCAATGTGCTCTCCAAAAGCTTTGGCATTGTATTCGAGGGAATGTACAGAGATTGGTGTTTGTTTTATTTACTAGCCAGGACAAAGAAAAAAAAAATACAATGTAACTTTTTTTTTTGTACAGATGTATATGAAATGTTGCAAATATTGCATTTGTCCGTCCTGCAGGTGGCGCCTTTGGCTACATTTGTCCTCTATTGTTTTGCCTCTTGTTGAAAAAAAAAAACTTGATGTTTACAGTGCTCAGTAGCTTAACCCTTTTACTACCAGAGCAGTTTTTAGCTTTTTTTTTTGCACGTGTTTTTAACCGCTTGACCACTGGAAGGTTTTACCCCCTTCATGCATTTTTTTGCTATTCAGCACTGCACTACTTTAACTACTTGAAGACCAGGCCTTTTTCTGGCACTTTTTGTTTACAGGTTTGAATCAATATTTTTTGCTAGAAAATTACTTATAACCCGCAAACATTATATATATGTTGTTTTAGCAAAGACCCTGGAGAATAAAATGGCGATTGTTGCAATTGTTTATGTCACATGGTCATAGGTGTGCACAGCCTATTGTATTAGGGTGTGCACCTCAAAGCTTCAACACATATGCCTCTGTGACATATTAACTTGTCATCCTAAAACAATGGGGGGGGGAGCAGGTGAGCACACAGGGGGACCTGGGCAGCAGAAAGAAAAGAAACTGGGACAAGAGGGGTGGCATACATTGGTACCAATCCCCTGTATTTTACTCCCGTGGCAGCTGAATATCGATGAGAGGACGAGGAGGAGAAGCCTACTTTCAGCTGCTGCAGAAGAAAATACAGATCGGTCCATTAATTTTCACTCCAGCCGCCTATCCTGTCCAGGTTCTGGGGGTTGGCAAGTAAGGATCGCGGCTTACCTGTCACCTGCCCACAATTGATGGGTTGCCAACTCCAGGATTAGGGTGTGCCCAGACACACCTGGCACACCCCTTGCGCACGCCTATGCACATGGTATTTCCGCAGCGACTTATCAATTTGGAAAAAAATGCATTTGAATGAATCTTAAAACAACAAAACACAATATATGCCTATATTTTTTTGCATAATTTAAAAGATGATGTTACGCCGAGTAAATAGATAAAGAACATGTCACGCTTTAAAATTGCGCACGCTACAGTGCTTAAAAATCTCCATAGGGGGCACTTTAAATACTTTAACAGGTTACCAGTTTAGAGTTACAAAGTAAGTTTAGCACTAGAATTTTTGCTCTCGCTCGCTCTGTGTACGTGTACTGATAAGATAACACAGAGGAGAGATCGGGGATCCTGTGTACATGTACTGATAAGATAACATAGAGGAGAGATCGGGGATCCTGTGTACATGTACTGATAAGATAACAGAGGAGAGATCGGGGATCCTGTGTACATGTACTGATAAGATAACATAGAGGAGAGATCGGGGATCCTGTGTACATGTACTGATAAGATAATAGAGGAGAGATCAGGGGTCCTGTGTACATGTACTGTAGGGATGAGCCGAACACCCCCCGGTTCGGTTCGCACCAGAACCCGCGAACGGACCGAAAGTTCGCACGAACGTTAGAACCCCATTGACGTCTATGGGACTCGAACGTTCGAAATCAAAAGTGCTCATTTTAAAGGCTAATTTGCATGGTATTGTCCTAAAAAGGGTTTGGGGACCCGGGTCCTACCCCAGGGGACATGTATCAATGCAAAAAAAACTTTTAAAAACGGCCGTTTTTTCGGGAGCAGTGATTTTAATGATGCTTAAAGTAAAAAAAAAAAAGTGAAATATTCCTTTAAATATCGTACCTGGGGGGTGTCTATAGTATGCCTGTAAAGTGACGCGTGTTTCCCATGTTTAGAACAGTCCCTGCACCAAATGTCATTTTTAAAGGAAAAAATCTCATTTAAAACTGCTTGCGGGTTTAATGTCATGTCGGGTCATGGCAATATGGATGAAAATCAGTGAGACAAACGGCATGGGTACCCCCCAGTCCATTACCAGTCCCTTTGGGTCTTGTATGGATATTAAGGGGAACCCCGCACCCAAATTAAAATAAGGAAAGGTGTGGGGCCACCAGGCCCTATATACTCTGAACAGCAGTATACAGGCGGTGCAAACAAGACAGGGACTGTAGGTTTGTTGTTAAGTAGAATCTGTTTGTAATTTTGAACATTTTTAACGTGTTTAGCTCCAGCCAAAAAATCTTTTCTAAGCTTTTTGGAAAACATAGGGAAGGGTTATCACCCCTGTGACATTTGTTTTGCTGTCTTTCCTCCTCTTCAGAAGATTTCACCTCACTTTTTTGTCCCAATGAAAAATGTTTTTTGAAAATTTGGGTTTTTTTGTGGAACAAGGATTGGAAAGCATCAGTGGAAAGGAGAACTTGTTTTCCCATATTAACTCTTACAGGAGAGAATTTCCCTTCCTAGGGGTAGATTTCATCTCACTTCCTGTTGTCTCCTTCCGTTTGCAAGTAGGAGTCGTTTGTAAGTTAGATGTTTGAAAGTAGGGTCCTGCCCTATATACTCAGCAGAAATTTGGGCCTTAGGTGTTGCTGTGGCCACAACACTGTAAGCCCTCACAGGGCCCTGCTGTGAAATATTAGATCAAGAATTGTAATTACATGCCCCTGTTGAACAGCAGCTGAAAAATTAGGCCTTAGGCACTGGTGCTGGTGCCACAACACTGCAACCCCTCACAGACACTCTAGTTGGAACGCAGGAACGAGCCCTGCTGCAAATTATTGCTTCAAAAATTGTAATTACACGCCCCTGTTAGACAGGGGCAGAAAAATTGGGCCTTAGGCACTGGTGCTGGTGCCACAACACTGCAACCCCTCACAGACACTCTAGTTGGAATGCAGGAACGAGCCCTGCTGCAAAGTATTACATCAAAAATTGTAATTACACGCCCCTGTTAAACAGGGGCTGAAAAATTGTGCCTTAGGCACTGGTGGTGGCGCCCAGAACCAAAAATGTTCTTACAAGCTATCAGCGTGATGATTGAGGAGGAAGAGGATAATTACTCAGGGATAGTCACTCAGCATCAGCATAGGCAGTCTTTGAAGGGATCTGAGATTTCAAAAAAAATTATTCGGTTACATCAGCATCAGGTGCTTGGTAGCTGGTGGTGATCCAAGACTCATTCATTTTTATGAAGGTCAGCCGATCGACCGAGTCGGTGGACAGACGCACCCTGTGATCGGTTACCACGCCTCCAGCAGCACTGAATGTGCGTTCCGAAAGAACGCTGGATGCAGGACAGGCCAGTAGCTCAATTGCATACTGTGCAAGCTCTGGCCAGTGATCCATCCTCAAGACCCAGTAACCCAGAGGATTTTCGGTGGGAAAGGTGTCCAAGTCTGATCTTGCCCCTAGGTATTCCTGCACCATGTAAAACAGACGCTGGCGATGGTTGCTGGAACCGATCATACCTTGGGGCTGCGGACCAAAAAATTGTCTGAACGCATCGGTCAGACGGCCACCTTCTCCACCGCTCCTTCTTTGACTGACCGAAGCCTCAGCAACACGTTGTCCAGAAACAGGAGTTTGTAACCTCCCAGTCTCTGGGAACGCGTTGCACAGACCTTTCTGCAAGGCCTCCCGAAGATGTTTCATCCTCTGCTCCCTCTGCGATGGCAAGATAAGGTCCGCAACCTTACCCTTGTAACGTGGATCAAGGAGGGTTGCCAGCCAGTATTGGTCCTTCTCCTTGATACCACGAATACGAGGATCCTTACGCAGGCTTTGCAGGATCAGGGAGGCCATGCAGCGTAGGTTTGCTGAGGCATTCGGTCCGGAGTCCTCTGGGTCACTAAGAACGACATGGTCCGCAGCCACCTCCTCCCAGCCACGTACAAGTCCATGTGTTTCTTGGGACTGATCCCTTAAAGACTGCTGCTGATGCTGAGTGCCAGGCTCCACCTCCATACTGACACAATCTTCCTCCTCCTCCTCTTCCTCCTCGTCCTCTTCCTGTGTGATCGGCGGGCACGCAGGAACACTGTCTGGATAAAGGGGGCCTTGAGAGCTAAGGAAGTCCTCCTCTTCCTGCCTCTGTTCTGCCTCAAGTGCCCTGTCCATTATTCCACGCAGCGTGTGCTCCAACAGGTGGACAAGGGGGACAGTGTCACTGATGCATGCACTGTCACTGCTCACCATCCTCGTGGCCTCCTCGAATGGTGACAGGACAGTGCATGCATCCCTGATCATGGCCCACTGGCGTGGGGAAAAAAAACCAAGCTCCCCTGACCCTGTCCTGGTGCCATAGTCGCACAGGTACTCATTGATGGCCCTCTGCTGCGTGTGCAGCCGCTGCAGCATGGCCAACGTTGAGTTCCACCTGGTGGGCATGTCACAGATTAGGCGGTTCTTGGGCAGGTTAAACTCCTTTTGGAGGTCCGTCAGCCGAGCACTGGCATTATATGACCGGCGGAAATGCACACAGACTTTCCTGGCCTGCCTCAGGACATCCTGTAAGCCCGGGTACCTGCCCAAGAACCGCTGCACCACCAAGTTAAGGACGTGAGCCAAACAGGGCACATGGGTCATTTGTCCCTGTCGGAGGGCAGAGAGGAGGTTGGTGCCATTGTCGCAAACCACCATTCCTGCCTTAAGTTGGCGTGGCGTCAACCACCTCTGAACCTGCCCCTGCAGAGCTGACAGAACCTCTGCCCCAGTGTGGCTCCTGTCCCCCAAGCACACCAGCTCAAGCACCGCATGGCATCTTTTGGCCTGCGTACTTGCGTAGCCCCTTGAACGCCTACGGAGCACCGCTGGTTCCGAGGAAGAGGCCATGGAGGAAGAAGAAGAGGAGGGGGTGGAGGAGAGAGGTGTGTCACAATCAGCATTTTGGAGGCGTGGTGGCGGAACAACCTCCAACACTACTGCACCTTGTCCTGCATCCTTCCCAGCTGCCAGCAGAGTCACCCAATGCGCCGTGAAACTTAGGTAACGTCCCTGTCCATGCCTGCTGGACCATGAGTCAGCGGTAATATGCACCTTACCGCTGACCGCCCTGTCCAGCGAGGCATGGACATTGCCTTCCACATGCCGGTAGAGAGCCGGAATCGCCTTCCGTGAGAAAAAGTGGCGTTTGGGTACCTGCCACTGAGGAACCGCACATTCCACAAACTCACGGAAGGGGGCAGAGTCTACCAACTGAAAAGGCAGCAGTTGAAGTGCTAGCAATTTTGCCAAGCTAGCATTCAACCGCTGGGCATGTGGATGGCTGGGAGCAAACTTCTTTCGGCGGTGCAGCAGCTGGGGCAGGGAAATTTGCCTGGTACAATCTGACGTCGGTGTACCAAAAGCAGATTGCCCACAAGTACTTGGCTGTGACACACCTAATTCTACACCTTCATTCCTCTCACTGTAGGTCTCAGAGAGGACTGAAGGTCTAGTGGGGTTGGAAATCTCAGCTGATGAGGAGCAAGGAGAGATCCTCTTTGTTCTTTGGTGTGGGTCTTTTAGATACGCTTGCCAACGAACTGCATGGCAGGTCAACATATGTCTGGTCAAGCATGTGGTACCCAAGCGGGAGATATTTTGGCCACGCGAGATACGCTTGAGACATATGTTGCAAATAGCAGCGGTGCGATCTGATGCACTCGTCTCAAAAAAGGCCCACACCAAAGAACTTTTTGAATAACGCGCAGAGACTGCAGCGCCCTGCACATGTGGAGCTTTGGGGTGTGATGCAGTCAATGTGCTGCCCTTAGGCTGGCCCCTGGAGGGCATCCTGCCTCGTTGGTGATGTGCTGCCGCCTCCTCCTCCTCCTCCTCCTCCTCCTCCTCCTCCTCCTCCTCCTCCTCTCTCCTATCAGGCACCCACGTTGAGTCAGTGACCTCATCATCCCCTCCCTCCTCATCACTGGAGCAAACCTGGCAGTATGCTGCAGCAGGGGGAGCATGACTGCCAGATTGCTGTCCTTCTTGGGCACCCCCTCTGTCCGCGCTCATGTTACTGCCTTCATCGAGCTCAGTATCGTCATCAGAGCCTTCCAAACGCTGGGCATCCTCCTGGAGCATGTACCCAACACTGTGGTCAAACAGTTCGAGGGAATCCTCATGAGGACATGGTGGAGCTAGGGAAGGAGTCACTGATGACATTGAGCTGAGGGAAGAGGCCGCTGCTTTGCCAGACAAAGCACCCTGGGCATGGGTGAGAGAGGATGAGGAGGATGAGGACGGCTTGGTCATCCACTCGACCAAGTCTTCCGCATGTTGCGGCTCAACATGGCCAGCTGCCGAAAAAAAGGCCAAGCGTGTCCCATGGCCACGTGCTGATGAGGATGCACCGTCTCCACGACCAGCACTAGACACAGAGCCTGCTTGCCCTCTCTTATTGGCTTGTGACTGTCTGCCTCTCCTTCTTGGCCTTCCAGACATACTAATGGCCTGTAGCTGCACTAAGCTGGGATAGAACACCTGTAATTTTCTTCAAGTAGCTTTATATACTGTAACCAGACAAGCCTGCCTGTCAGTAGGAAGATAACAGGAACGGATCTAGCTGAACACTGTGAGCAGGACGCACTGTACTAAATGTAAATAGTCTAGCTGCCTGACCGTGGTACTAATAGGATCAAATAGAACACCTGTAATTTTCTTCAGGTAGCTTTATATACTGTAACCAGACAAGCCTGCCTGTCAGTAGGAAGATAACAGGAACGGATCTAGCTGTACACTGTGAGCAGGACGCACTGTACTAAATGTAAATAGTCTAGCTGCCTGACCGTGGTACTAATAGGATCAAATAGAACACCTGTAATTTTCTTCAGGTAGCTTTATATACTGTAACCAGACAAGCCTGCCTGTCAGTAGGAAGATAACAGGAACGGATCTAGCTGTACACTGTGAGCAGGACGCACTGTACTAAATGTAAATAGTCTAGCTGCCTGACCGTGGTACTAATAGGATCAAATAGAACACCTGTAATTTTCTTCAGGTAGCTTTATATACTGTAACCAGACAAGCCTGCCTGTCAGTAGGAAGATAACAGGAACGGATCTAGCTGAACACTGTGAGCAGGACACACTGTACTAAATGTAAATAGTCTAGCTGCCTGACCGTGGTACTAATAGGATCAAATAGAACACCTGTAATTTTCTTCAGGTAGCTTTATATACTGTAACCAGACAAGCCTGCCTGTCAGTAGGAAGATAACAGGAACGGATCTAGCTGAACACTGTGAGCAGGACACACTGTACTAAATGTAAATAGTCTAGCTGCCTGACCGTGGTACTAATAGGATCAAATAGAACACCTGTAATTTTCTTCAGGTAGCTTTATATACTGTAACCAGACAAGCCTGCCGGTCAGTAGGAATTTAACAGGAACGGATCTAGCTGAACACTGTGAGCAGGACGCACTGCATTAAATGTAAATAGTCTAGATAGAAGATAACAGGAACGGATCTAGCTAAACTGAATACAGTGTATATATATATATGCAACACCTGGGATGCATATATATACACAATACACTGTAAGTGCAGCTAACTGACTGACTGTTCTGCCTAATCTATCTAACTCAAATCAAATGACACTGTCTCTCTCTCTCTCTATCTCTCAGCACACCGGAACACACACTACACAGGGCCGCCGTGCAGGCGGCCTTATATAGTGTGGGGTGTGTACTAAATGCCCTGAGCCGTAATTGGCCAAAGCCACCCTGGCTTTGGCCAATTACAGCTCTCTCTACTGACAGCGCTGTGATTGGCCAAGCATGCGGGTCATAGTGCATGCTTGGCCAATCATCAGCCAGCAATGCACTGCGATGCCGCAGTGAATTATGGGCCGTGACGCGCCACACGAATTTAGCGCGAACGGCCCATAACGTTCGCAATTCGGCGAACGATCGAACAGCCGATGTTCGAGTCGAACATGGGTTCGACTCGAACACGAAGCTCATCCCTAATGTACTGATAAGATAACAGAGGAGAGATCGGGGATCCTGTGTACATGTACTGATAAGATAACATAGAGGAGAGATCGGGGATCCTGTGTACATGTACTGATAAGATAACATAGAGGAGAGATCGGGGATCCTGTGTACATGTACTGATAAGATAACATAGAGGAGAGATCGGGATCCTGTGTACATGTACTGATAAGATAACATAGAGGAGAGATCGGGGATCCTGTGTACATGTACTGATAAGATAACATAAAGGAGAGATCGGGGATCCTGTGTACATGTGCTGATAAGATAACATAGAGGAGAGATCGGGGATCCTGTGTACATGTACTGATAAGATAACATAAAGGAGAGATCGGGGATCCTGTGTACATGTGCTGATAAGATAACATAGAGGAGAGATCGGGGATCCTGTGTACATGTACTGATAAGATAACATAGAGGAGAGATCGGGGATCCTGTGTACATGTACTGATAAGATAACATAGAGGAGAGATCTGGAATCCTGTGTACATGTACTGATAAGATAACATAGAGGAGAGATCGGGGATCCTGTGTACATGTACTGATAAGATAACATAGAGGAGAGATCGGGGATCCTGTGTACATGTACTGATAAGTTAACACAGAGGAGAAATCGGGGATCCTGTGTACATGTACTGATAAGATAACACAGAGGAGAGATCGGGGATCCTGTGTACATGTACTGATAAGTTAACACAGAGGAGAGATCGGGGATCCTGTGTACATGTACTGATAAGATAACAGAGGAGAGATCGGGGATCCTGTGTACATGTACTGATAAGATAACACAGAGGAGAGATCGGGGATCCTGTGTACATGTACTGATAAGATAACACAGAGGAGAGATCGGGGATCCTGTGTACATGTACTGATAAGATAACAGAGGAGAGATCGGGGATCCCGTGTACATGTACTGATAAGATAACATAGAGGAGAGATCGGGGATCCTGTGTACATGTACTGATAAGTTAACACAGAGGAGAGATCGGGGATCCTGTGTACATGTACTGATAAGATAACATAGAGGAGAGATCGGGATCCTGTGTACATGTACTGATAAGATAACAGAGGAGAGATCGGGGATCCTGTGTACATGTACTGATAAGATAACATAGAGGAGAGATCGGGGATCCTGTGTACATGTACTGATAAGATAAGAGGAGAGATCGGGGATCCTGTGTACATGTACTGATAAGATAACATAGAGGAGAGATCGGGGATCCTGTGTACATGTACTGATAAGATAACACAGAGGAGAGATCGGGGATCCTGTGTACATGTACTGATAAGATAAGAGGAGAGATCGGGGATCCTGTGTACATGTACTGATAAGATAACATAGAGGAGAGATCGGGGATCCTGTGTACATGTACTGATAAGATAACACAGAGCAGAGATCGGGGATCCTGTGTACATGTACTGATAAGATAACACAGAGGAGAGATCGGGGATCCTGTGTACATGTACTGATAAGATAACAGAGGAGAGATCGGGGATCCTGTGTACATGTACTGATAAGATAACAGAGGAGAGATCGGGGATCCTGTGTACATGTACTGATAAGATAACACAGAGGAGAGATCGGGGATCCTGTGTACATGTACTGATAAGATAACATAGAGGAGAGATCGGGGATCCTGTGTACATGTACTGATAAGATAACATAGAGGAGAGATCGGGGATCCTGTGTACATGTACTGATAAGATAACAGAGGAGAGATCAGGGATCCTGTGTACATGTACTGATAAGATAACATAGAGGAGAGATCGGGGATCCTGTGTACATGTACTGATAAGATAACATAGAGGAGAGATCGGGGATCCTGTGTACATGTACTGATAAGATAACAGAGGAGAGATCAGGGATCCTGTGTACATGTACTGATAAGATAACATAGAGGAGAGATCGGGGATCCTGTGTACATGTACTGATAAGATAACAGAGGAGAGATCGGGGGTCCTGTGTACATGTACTGATAAGATAACATAGAGGAGAGATCGGGGATCCTGTGTACATGTACTGATAAGATAACATAGAGGAGAGATCGGGGATCCTGTGTACATGTACTGATAAGATAGCATAGAGAAGAGATCGGGGATCCTGTGTACATGTACTGATAAGATAACGTAGAGGAGAGATCGGGGATCCTGTGTACATGTACTGATAAGATAACATAGAGGAGAGATCGGGGATCCTGTGTACATGTACTGATAAGATAACATAGAGGAGAGATCGGGGATCCTGTGTACATGTACTGATAAGATAACAGAGGAGAGATCGGGGATCCTGTGTACATGTACTGATAAGATAACATAGAGGAGAGATCGGGGATCCTGTGTACATGTACTGATAAGATAACATAGAGGAGAGATCAGGGATCCTGTGTACATGTACTGATAAGATAACATAGAGGAGAGATCGGGGATCCTGTGTACATGTACTGATAAGATAACAGAGGAGAGATCGGGGATCCTGTGTACATGTACTGATAAGATAACATAGAGGAGAGATCGGGGATCCTGTGTACATGTACTGATAAGATAACATAGAGGAGAGATCGGGGATCCTGTGTACATGTACTGATAAGATAACATAGAGGAGAGATCGGGGATCCTGTGTACATGTACTGATAAGATAACAGGGGAGAGATCGGGGATCCTGTGTACATGTACTGATGAGATAACATAGAGGAGAGATCGGGGGTCCTGTGTACATGTACTGATAAGATAACAGAGGAGAGATCGGGGATCCTGTGTACATGTACTGATAAGATAACATAAAGGAGAGATCGGGGATCCCGTGTACATGTACTGATAAGATAACATAGAGGAGAGATCGGGGGTCCTGTGTACATGTACTGATAAGATAACAGAGGAGAGATCGGGGATCCTGTGTACATGTACTGATAAGATAAGAGGAGAGATCGGGGATCCTGTGTACATGTACTGATAAGATAACATAGAGGAGAGATCAGGGATCCTGTGTACATGTACTGATAAGATAACATAGAGGAGAGATCGGGGGTCCTGTGTACATGTACTGATAAGATAACAGAGGAGAGATCGGGGATCCTGTGTACATGTACTGATAAGATAAGAGGAGAGATCGGGGATCCTGTGTACATGTACTGATAAGATAACATAGAGGAGAGATCGGGGATCCTGTGTACATGTACTGATAAGATAACATAGAGCAGAGATCGGGGATCCTGTGTACATGTACTGATAAGATAACACAGAGGAGAGATCGGGGATCCTGTGTACATGTACTGATAAGATAACAGAGGAGAGATCGGGGATCCTGTGTACATGTACTGATAAGATAACACAGAGGAGAGATCGGGGATCCTGTGTACATGTACTGATAAGATAACATAGAGGAGAGATCGGGGATCCTGTGTACATGTACTGATAAAATAACATAGGGGAGAGATCGGGGATCCTGTGTACATGTACTGATAAGATAACATAGAGGAGAGATCGGGGATCCTGTGTACATGTACTGATAAGATAACAGAGGAGAGATCAGGGATCCTGTGTACATGTACTGATAAGATAACATAGAGGAGAGATCGGGGATCCTGTGTACATGTACTGATAAGATAACAGAGGAGAGATCGGGGGTCCGGTGTACATGTACTGATAAGATAACATAGAGGAGAGATCGGGGATCCTGTGTACATGTACTGATAAGATAACATAGAGGAGAGATCGGGGATCCTGTGTACATGTACTGATAAGATAACATAGAGGAGAGATCAGGGATCCTGTGTACATGTACTGATAAGATAACATAGAGGAGAGATCGGGGATCCTGTGTACATGTACTGATAAGATAACAGAGGAGAGATCGGGGATCCTGTGTACATGTACTGATAAGATAACAGAGGAGAGATCGGGGATCCTGTGTACATGTACTGATAAGATAACATAGAGGAGAGATCGGGGATCCTGTGTACATGTACTGATAAGATAACATAGAGGAGAGATCGGGGGTCCTGTGTACATGTACTGATAAGATAACAGAGGAGAGATCGGGGATCCTGTGTACATGTACTGATAAGATAAGAGGAGAGATCGGGGATCCTGTGTACATGTACTGATAAGATAACATAGAGGAGAGATCAGGGATCCTGTGTACATGTACTGATAAGATAACATAGAGGAGAGATCAGGGATCCTGTGTACATGTACTGATAAGATAACAGAGGAGAGATCGGGGATCCTGTGTACATGTACTGATAAGATAACACAGAGGAGAGATCGGGGATCCTGTGTACATGTACTGATAAGATAACATAGAGGAGAGATCGGAGATCCTGTGTACATGTACTGATAAGATAACAGAGGAGAGATCGGGGATCCTGTGTACATGTACTGATAAGATAACAGAGGAGAGATCGGGGATCCTGTGTACATGTACTGATAAGATAACATAGAGGAGAGATCGGGGATCCTGTGTACATGTACTGATAAGATAACATAGAGGAGAGATCGGGGATCCTGTGTACATGTACTGATAAGATAACATTAAGGAGAGATCGGGGATCCCGTGTACATGTACTGATAAGATAACATAGAGGAGAGATCGGGGGTCCTGTGTACATGTACTGATAAGATAACAGAGGAGAGATCGGGGATCCTGTGTACATGTACTGATAAGAGGAGAGATCGGGGATCCTGTGTACATGTACTGATAAGATAACATAGAGGAGAGATCAGGGATCCTGTGTACATGTACTGATAAGATAACATAGAGGAGAGATCGGGGGTCCTGTGTACATGTACTGATAAGATAACAGAGGAGAGATCGGGGATCCTGTGTACATGTACTGATAAGATAACACAGAGGAGAGATCGGGGATCCTGTGTACATGTACTGATAAGATAACACAGAGGAGAGATCGGGGATCCTGTGTACATGTACTGATAAGATAACAGAGGAGAGATCGGGGATCCTGTGTACATGTACTGATAAGATAACAGAGGAGAGATCGGGGATCCTGTGTACATGTACTGATAAGATAAGAGGAGAGATCGGGGATCCTGTGTACATGTACTGATAAGATAACACAGAGGAGAGATCGGGGATCCTGTGTACATGTACTGATAAGATAACACAGAGGAGAGATCGGAGATCCTGTGTACATGTACTGATAAGATAACAGAGGAGAGATCGGGGATCCTGTGTACATGTACTGATAAGATAACACAGAGGAGAGATCGGGGATCCTGTGTACATGTACTGATAAGATAACATAGAGGAGAGATCGGGGATCCTGTGTACATGTACTGATAAGATAACGTAGAGGAGAGATCGGGGATCCTGTGTACATGTACTGATAAGATAACATAGAGGAGAGATCGGGGATCCTGTGTACATGTACTGATAAGATAACATAAAGGAGAGATCGGGGATCCTGTGTACATGTACTGATAAGATAACATAAAGGAGAGATCGGGGATCCTGTGTACATGTACTGATAAGATAACATAAAGGAGAGATCGGGGATCCTGTGTACATGTACTGATAAGATAACATAAAGGAGAGATCGGGGATCCCGTGTACATGTACTGATAAGATAACACAGAGGAGAGATCGGGGATCCCGTGTACATGTACTGATAAGATAACACAGAGGAGAGATCGGGGATCCCGTGTACATGTACTGATAAGATAACATAGAGGAGAGATCGGGGATCCTGTGTACATGTACTGATAAGATAACACAGAGCAGAGATCGGGGATCCTGTGTACATGTACTGATAAGATAACATAGAGGAGAGATCGGGGATCCTGTGTACATGTACTGATAAGATAACATAAAGGAGAGATCGGGGATCCTGTGTACATGTACTGATAAGATAACATAGAGGAGAGATCGGGGATCCTGTGTACATGTACTGATAAGATAACATAGAGGAGAGATCGGGGATCCTGTGTACATGTACTGATAAGATAACATAGAGGAGAGATCGGGGAACCCGTGTACATGTACTGATAAGATAACAGAGGAGAGATCGGGGAACCCGTGTACATGTAATGATAAGATAACATAGAGGAGAGATCGGGGATCCTGTGTACATGTACTGATAAGATAACAGAGGAGAGATAGGGGATCCTGTGTACATGTACTGATAAGATAAGAGGAGAGATCGGGGATCCTGTGTACATGTACTGATAAGATAACAGAGGAGAGATCGGGGAACCCGTGTACATGTAATGATAAGATAACATAGAGGAGAGATCGGGGATCCTGTGTACATGTACTGATAAGATAACAGAGGAGAGATAGGGGATCCTGTGTACATGTACTGATAAGATAAGAGGAGAGATCGGGGATCCTGTGTACATGTACTGATAAGATAACAGAGGAGAGATCGGGGATCCTGTGTACATGTACTGATAAGATAACATAGAGGAGAGATCGGGGATCCTATGTACATGTACTGATAAGATAACAGAGGAGAGATCGGGGATCCTGTGTACATGTACTGATAAGATAACAGAGGAGAGATCGGGGATCCTGTGTACATGTACTGATAAGATAACATAGAGGAGAGATCGGGGATCCTGTGTACATGTACTGATAAGATAACACAGAGGAGAGATCGGGGATCCTGTGTACATGTACTGATAAGATAACAGAGGAGAGATCGGGGATCCCGTGTACATTTACTGATAAGATAACATAGAGGAGAGATCGGGGATCCTGTGTACATGTACTGATAAGATAACATAGAGGAGAGATCGGGGATCCTGTGTACATGTACTGATAAGATAACAGAGGAGAGATCGGGGATCCTGTGTACATGTACTGATAAGATAACAGAGGAGAGATCGGGGATCCTGTGTACATGTACTGATAAGATAACACAGAGGAGAGATCGGGGATCCTGTGTACATGTACTGATAAGATAACAGAGGAGAGATCGGGGATCCTGTGTACATGTACTGATAAGATAACAGAGGAGAGATCGGGGATCCTGTGTACATGTACTGATAAGATAACAGAGAGGAGAGATCGGGGATCCTGTGTACATGTACTGATAAGATAACAGAGGAGAGATCGGGGATCCTGTGTACATGTACTGATAAGATAACAGAGGAGAGATCGGGGATCCTGTGTACATGTACTGATAAGATAACAGAGAGGAGAGATCGGGGATCCTGTGTACATGTACTGATAAGATAACATAGAGGAGAGATCAGGGATCCTGTGTACATGTACTGATAAGATAACAGAGGAGAGATCGGGGATCCTGTGTACATGTACTGATAAGATAACAGAGGAGAGATCGGGGATCCTGTGTACATGTACTGATAAGATAACAGAGGAGAGATCGGGGATCCTGTGTACATGTACTGATAAGATAACAGAGAGGAGAGATCGGGGATCCTGTGTACATGTACTGATAAGATAACATAGAGGAGAGATCAGGGATCCTGTGTACATGTACTGATAAGATAACAGAGGAGAGATCGGGGATCCTGTGTACATGTACTGATAAGATAACATAGAGGAGAGATCGGGGATCCTGTGTACATGTACTGATAAGATAACATAGAGGAGAGATCGGGGATCCTGTGTACATGTACTGATAAGATAACAGAGGAGAGATCGGGGATCCTGTGTACATGTACTGATAAGATAACATAGAGGAGAGATCGGGGATCCTGTGTACATGTACTGATAAGATAACATGGAGGAGGGTTTAGGAGCAGTTGAAAAAAATGCCCAACTGCTCCTAAATGCTCGTTTACCAGCAGCAGTGTACATGACGCCCTAGGGGGTTTTTTGTTCTGGGGGGGTTGTGCTGGGGAGGAGGAGGAAGATTAGTGTTGGGGGGTGATTTGTTCTTGGGGGGGTTGTGCTGGGAAGGAGGAGGAAGATAAGTGTCGGGGGTGATTTGTTCTTGGGGGGGTTGTGCTGGGGAGGAGGAGGAAGATTAGTTTTGGGGGTTGATTTGTTCTTGGGGGGAGGGGATTGTGCTGGGGAGGAGGAGGAAGATTAGTGTCGGGGGGGTGATTTGTTCTTGGGGGGTTGTGCTGGGCAGGAGGAGGAAGATTAATGTTGGGGGATGGTTCATTCTGTGGGGGGTTGTGCTGGTGAGGAGGAGGAAGATTAGTGTCGGGGGATTGTGCTGGGCTGGTGGTGGAAGATTAGTGTTGGGGGGCGATTTGTTCTGGGGGGGTGTGCTGGGGAGGAGGAGGAAGATTAGTGTTGGCGGGTGATTTTTTCTGGGGGGGTGTGCTGGGCAGGAGGAGGAAGATTAGTGTCGGGGGGTGGTTTGTTCTTGGGGGGGTGTGCTGGGGAGGAGGAGGAAGATTAGTGTTGGCGGGTGATTTGTTCTGGGGGGGGTTTGTGCTGGGGAGGAGGAGGAACATTAGTGTTGGTGGGTGGTTTGTTCTTGGAGGGGGGGGTTGTGCTGGGGAGGCGGAGGAAGATTAGTGTCGGGGGGTGATTTGTTCTTGGGGGGGTTGTGCTGGGATGGAGGAGGATGATTAGTGTCGGGGGGATTGTACTGGGCAGGAGGTGGAAGATTAGTGTTGGGGGCGATTTGTTCTTGGGGGGGTGTGCTGAGGAGGAGGAGGAACATTAGTGTTGGGGGGTGATTTGTTCTTGGGGGGGGTTGTGCTGGGGAGGAGGAGGAACATTAGTGTTGGTGGGTGGTTTGTTCTTGAAGGGGGGGGTTGTGCTGGGGGGGAGGAGGAAGATTAGTGTCGGGGGGTGATTTGTTCTTGGGAGGGTTGTGCTGGGGTGGAGGAGGAACATTAGTGTTGGTGGGTGGTTTGTTCTTGGGGGGGGGGTTGTCCTGGGGAGGAGGAGGAAGATTAGTGTCGGGGGGTGATTTGTTCTTGGGGGGGTTGTGCTGGGGAGGAGGAGGAACATTAGTGTTGGTGGGTGGTTTGTTCTTGGAGGGGGGGGGGTGCTGGGGAGGAGGAGGAAGATTAGTGTTGGCGGGTGATTTGTTCTGGGGGGGGTTTGTGCTGGGGAGGAGGAGGAACATTAGTGTTGGTGGGTGGTTTGTTCTTGGAGGGGGGGTTGTGCTGGGGAGGAGGAGGAAGATTAGTGTCGGGGGGTGATTTGTTCTTGGGGGGGTTGTGCTGGGATGGAGGAGGAAGATTAGTGTCGGGGGGATTGTGCTGGGCAGGAGGTGGAAGATTAGTGTTGGGGGGCGATTTGTTCTTGGGGGGGTGTACTGAGGAGGAGGAGGAAGATTAGTGTTGGTGGGTGATTTGTTCTGGGGGGGTTTGTGCTGGGGAGGAGGAGGAAGATTAGTGTTGGGGGGGTGATTTGTTCTTGGGGGGGTTGTGCTGGGGTGGAGGAGGAAGATTAGTGTCTGGGGGATTTTGCTGGGCAGGAGGTGGAAGATTAGTGTTGGGGGGCGATTTGTTCTTGGGGGGGTGCTGGGGAGGAGGAGGAAGATTAGTGTTGGTGGGTGATTTGTTCTGGGGGGGGTTTGTGCTGGGGAGGAGGAGGAACATTAGTGTTGGTGGGTGGTTTGTTCTTGGAGGGGGGGTTGTGCTGGGGAGGAGGAGGAAGATTAGTGTCGGGGGGTGATTTGTTCTTGGGGGGGTTGTGCTGGGATGGAGGAGGAAGATTAGTGTCGGGGGGATTGTGCTGGGCAGGAGGTGGAAGATTAGTGTTGGGGGGCGATTTGTTCTTGGGGGGGTGTACTGAGGAGGAGGAGGAAGATTAGTGTTGGTGGGTGATTTGTTCTGGGGGGGTTTGTGCTGGGGAGGAGGAGGAAGATTAGTGTTGGGGGGGTGATTTGTTCTTGGGGGGGTTGTGCTGGGGTGGAGGAGGAAGATTAGTGTCTGGGGGATTTTGCTGGGCAGGAGGTGGAAGATTAGTGTTGGGGGGCGATTTGTTCTTGGGGGGGTGCTGGGGAGGAGGAGGAAGATTAGTGTTGGTGGGTGATTTGTTCTGGGGGGGGGGTTTGTGCTGGGGAGGAGGAGGAAGATTAGTGTTGGGGAGATTTGTGTTTGGGGAGTATTTTTTGCGGTGATGGGTCCTTAGAAGGGGGGTAGATTTTTTCTGAGGGAGGGGGTATGTGAGGGGCAATATTTGTGCTTAGAGAATGAGGTGAAGGTAGTTTGCCCTGGTTGGATATTTGCTTGGGAGAGGGTGAGATAGTGGGGAGATTTCTTATGGGAGGAAGAGAGGGTTTGCTACACTCATGTCCTCTGGGTGTCGGAAGTCACCCCCAGGTCTTTCACTACCCTAGTGTCGCCCCCTTTTGTCAGGGTGGGCAATGATTTTTCAATACCCATTTGTCAATTTTTAATGATCTTGTGCCCAGTCTTGTCTCATTTCCCGCTCTTAGAAGACAGCGGTGAATCCAGCCGGGTCTTCTGCTGCTGGAACCATTCACTTGATGTTCTGAGAGATGGCCTTCTGTCACGGAGTTTAGTGGACTCCGGGGCAAACAGCTGACTAACAGGCAGGACTGATGGAGCGGTGTCAGTACTAAGACAGATGGTCAGAGCAGACAGCGATGGAGTCAGCGGGTCTATGGTTCGATCAGGCACAGATGAACCATTCCTGAACAGTGCAGGGACCATATAAGCTGACAATGACTGACAAGAGCAGAGATAACGGGACCAGGATCAGGATAAGCACAGACAACCTGAAACTAAATGCTGTCCAAGCACCAGCGTCATCAGGACATGGCCTGTCAGACAGTCCTGAATCCAGGATTAACCCGTTCATCAGTTTTGAATGTCCAACAGTCTACTTAAGCTTTCCTGATTAGAGCAGGTGTGCGCTTCAGAGAACTGAGCTGCAGTGCTGCATAATTGTAACTGTGGTCACTAATGCCTAAACCTAAGGTAGGAGCTGCGGTCAATAAGACATTAACCAGTTGCCAACCACCCAACTGGGAAAAATTGTCATTACTTTGACGTTAAATACCGGGGTTATGGCTGCAGCTAGATGCCGTAATCCCTGTATAATTTTTTTCCTCAGGCGCCAGTCTTTCAGATAAAGGTGGTCAGAGCGGCGCATTCACTTTCCAGTGGTTCCCGGGCTTACCTAGGCGACCGGTAGCTCCGGGAACCGATCTGGTGCTGGAGGCGGCTGGGCACAGAGATGGCCTTCACTCATCTCTATGACCTAGGAGGACCTGAGCGAGTTTTTATGAATAAAAGTTTTTCATAGATTTTCATGGTAAAATTTTGCAAACAGGTACCTTTTCTCCTTCACTGATGGGCACTGATAGGCTGCACTGATGGGCATTGATGAGGCTGCACTGATGGGCAGGACTGATAGGCAACTTTGATGGGCACTGATAAGGGACACTAATAGGTCACACTGATGGGCACTGACAGGCTGCACTGATGGGCACTGATTGGCAGCACTGGTGGGCACTATTAGGCAGCACTGATGTGCACTGATAGGCAGCACTGATAGGTGACACTGATGAGGAGGCACTGATGGGCACTGATTGGCAGCACTGATGAGCACTGATTGGCAGCACTGGTGGACACTATTTGGCAGCACTAGTGGGCACTGATAGGCAGCACTGATAGAAGACACTGATGAGGAGGCACTGATGGGCACTGATTGGCAGCACTGGTGGACAATGATTGGCAGCACTGGTGGGCACTGATAGGCAGCATTGATAGGTGACACTGATGAGGCACTGATGAGCACTAATTGGCAGCACTGACAAGCACTGATTGGCAGCACTGATGGACACTGATTGGCAGTACTAATGAGCACTGATTTTCTGCGCTGGTGGGCACTGATTGGCAGCACTGGTGGGCACTGATAGGCAGCACTGATAGGTGACACTGATGAGAAGGCACTGATTGGCACCACTTATGGACACTGATTGGCACCACTGGTGGGCACTGATTGGCAGCACTGGTGGGCATTGATAGGCAGCACTGATAGGTGACACTGTTGAGGAGGCACTGATTGGCACCACCGGTGGACACTGATTGGCAGCACTGGTGGGCACTGATTGACAGCACTGGTGGGCACTGATTGGCAGCACTGGTGGGCACTGATAGGCAGCACTGATAGGTGACACTGATGAGAAGGCACTGATTGGCACCACTTATGGACACTGATTGGCACCACTGGTGGGCACTGATTGGCAGCACTGGTGGGCATTGATAGGCAGCACTGATAGGTGACACTGTTGAGGAGGCACTGATTGGCACCACCGGTGGACACTGATTGGCAGCACTGGTGGGCACTGATTGACAGCACTGGTGGGCACTGATTGGCAGCACTGGTGGGAACTGGTGGACAATGATAGGCATTATCAATGTAGATGTTCCTTCCACACAAGCAAGTTTTCTGCTCTCCTCTCAGCGTGGGGAAAGGAATAAAGATAACTGACTTGTGTTTACATTGTGATCAGCTGTCATTGGACGCAGCTGATCATGTGGTAAAGGGCCGCTGATTGGCTCTTTACCCTGATCTGCGATCAGCTGTGTCCGTCATTCGGCTATAGAGCAGTCGCCAAGGGGTTAAAGTCCATGATTTGGTAATAATCCACAAGGCAGTAACTCCATGACTGGTAGCTATATGTCTATAGATATCCTCGGGCTCCAGTCCCCAATGCGGGCACCCCGACTGGGTTCCCACTACCAACCCCCCCCAAGGGGGTGATCCTCTCCGGCAGAGTAACAGCTATAGTTTGGCAGAGTTTCCCTGAACCAACCTTTCTGATTCATTTGTCTTTAAATAAGCATGCAACCAGCAAAGTCAGGACTCCCCGATCTGCATACTTGTTTCAGGTCAGCAACTGAAAATATTAAAGTAATTGGAGTTTCATTAATCTCAGCACCGGCTGTAGGCATATACAGTATATACTGGGAGCGTGCTCATTGCATGCTGTGAGCACAGGGACCGAGCTGACACTGCTCCCGTTCACCAATTAGGATCAGGAGCCAGTGGGCGGAGCTTAGGAACATACATGTGGCTGCTGCAACAGCCAATCAGAGCAGCCACACGATCAAGAACTCTACCCCCCGTATCATTTTAAAATGTAATCAAAAAGAGAATGTGTAAAAAAAAAAAAAGTACTGAAAATCCAGCTGCTGAAACAAAGATAATTGGTTACTACAACTAGTGTTTTACCAGCAGAGTAGCCCCTCCCCCCCTGCCGCATACCACAGCCTGGTCCAGTTATTCAGATTAGGTCATTTTAAGTATTTTTTATTATTATTATTATTATCTCTGAGTACTATTGCTTTATAGCTAAGGCAATGTGAACAGCAATGATGAGTATTATACAGAACACAATAGCATGTTACTTTGCTGAAGTCAGGTCGCCGAAATCTTCTTTCTGATTGGCTGCTATATTGGACCGCGCTTTGCATGCTGCTGCCCTTTGCACTCGGAAGTCTTATAGCAGACAGAATAAACTTGCAAATAGGAAAGCTAAGGAAGAGGTTATTTGCTTACCTTGATGTCATGTGTGTGCTTTATCAACCTCCATAAGCAAATATTATGTTCTGCTCATTGTGAGGTTTATGTGTCGAGATTGCTGCGCGGATTGTGGCGGTTTATGAGGCCCATTATGAAGTCGGAGCATCCAGCAGCGCTGTGTGTATATTGGGATTTGTCATTGAATGGAAAAGACACAGAAGGAGATTTATCAAGAAAATCTGTGACAAAATTAGAAGCGTCTTTTGCCTCTCATTTAGGAAAGTACTATATATGTAACATAAAACAAAAATATGTAACATAGAGCAACACATATGTAACATAGAAAAACAAATATGCAACATAAAACAACAAATATGTAACATAGAACAACAAATATGCAACAAAGAACAACAAATATGTAACATAGAACAACAAATATGCAACATAAAACAACAAATATGTAGCATAGAGCAACAAATATGTAACATAGAAAAACAAATATGCAACAAAGAACAACAAATATGTAACATAGAACAACAAATATGCAACATAAAACAACAAATATGTAACATAGAACAACAAATATGCAACATAAAACAACAAATATGTAACATAGAACAACAAATATGCAACATAAAACAACAAATATGTAACATAGAACAACAAATATGCAACAAAGAACAACAAATATGTAACATAGAACAACAAATATGCAACATAAAACAACAAATATGTAACATAGAACAACAAATATGCAACATAAAACAACAAATATGTAACATAGAACAACAAATATGCAACATAAAACAACAAATATGTAACATAGAACAACAAATATGCAACAAAGAACAACAAATATGCAACATAAAACAACAAATATGTAACATAGAACAACAAATATGTAACATAGAACGACAAATATGCAACATAAAACAACAAATATGTAACATAGAACAACAAATATGTAACACAGAACAACAAACATGTAACACAGAACAACAAATATGTAACATAGAACGACAAATATGCAACATAAAACAACAAATATGTAACATAGAACAACAAATATGCAACAAAGAACAACAAATATGTAACATAGAACAACAAATATGCAACATAAAACAACAAATATGCAACATAAAACAACAAATATGCAACATAGAACAACAAATATGCAACATAAAACAACAAATATGCAACATAGAACAACAAATATGCAACATAGAACAACAAATATGCAACATAAAACAACAAATATGTAGCATAGAGCAACAAATATGTAACATAGAAAAACAAATATGCAACAAAGAACAACAAATATGTAACATAGAACAACAAATATGCAACATAAAACAACAAATATGTAACATAGAACAACAAATATGCAACATAAAACAACAAATATGTAACATAGAACAACAAATATGCAACATAAAACAACAAATATGTAACATAGAACAACAAATATGCAACAAAGAACAACAAATATGTAACATAGAACAACAAATATGCAACATAAAACAACAAATATGTAACATAGAACAACAAATATGCAACATAAAACAACAAATATGTAACATAGAACAACAAATATGCAACATAAAACAACAAATATGTAACATAGAACAACAAATATGCAACAAAGAACAACAAATATGCAACATAAAACAACAAATATGTAACATAGAACAACAAATATGTAACATAGAACGACAAATATGCAACATAAAACAACAAATATGTAACATAGAACAACAAATATGTAACACAGAACAACAAACATGTAACACAGAACAACAAATATGTAACATAGAACGACAAATATGCAACATAAAACAACAAATATGTAACATAGAACAACAAATATGCAACAAAGAACAACAAATATGTAACATAGAACAACAAATATGCAACATAAAACAACAAATATGCAACATAAAACAACAAATATGCAACATAGAACAACAAATATGCAACATAGAACAACAAATATGCAACATAGAACGACAAATATGCAACATAGAACAACAAATATGTAACATAGAACGACAAATATGTAACATAGAACAACAAATATGCAACATAAAACAACAAATATGTAACATAGAACAACAAATATGCAACATAAAACAACAAATATGTAACATAGAACAACAAATATGCAACATAAAACAACAAATATGTAACATAGAACAACAAATATGCAACAAAGAACAACAAATATGCAACATAAAACAACAAATATGTAACATAGAACAACAAATATGTAACATAGAACGACAAATATGCAACATAAAACAACAAATATGTAACATAGAACAACAAATATGTAACACAGAACAACAAACATGTAACACAGAACAACAAATATGTAACATAGAACGACAAATATGCAACATAAAACAACAAATATGTAACATAGAACAACAAATATGCAACAAAGAACAACAAATATGTAACATAGAACAACAAATATGCAACATAAAACAACAAATATGCAACATAAAACAACAAATATGCAACATAGAACAACAAATATGCAACATAGAACAACAAATATGCAACATAGAACGACAAATATGCAACATAGAACAACAAATATGTAACATAGAACGACAAATATGTAACATAGAACAACAAATATGCAACATAGAACGACAAATATGTAACATAAAACAACAAATATGCAACATACACTATATTGCCAAAAGTATTGTGACACCTGCCTTCACACACATGAAATTTAATGACATCCCAGTCTTATGCCCCGTACACACGGTCGGACATTGTTCGGACATTCCGACAACAAAATCCATGAATTTTTTCTGACGGATGTTGGCTCAAACTTGTCTTGCATACACACGGTCACACAAAGTTGTCGGAATATCCGATCGTTCTGAACGCGGTGACATAAAACACGTACGTCGGGACTATAAACGGGGCAGTAGCCAATAGCTTTCATCTGTTTATTTATTCTGAGCATGCGTGGCACTTTGTGCGTCGGATTTGTGCACACACGATCGGAAATTCCGACAACGGATTTTGTTGTCGTAAACTTTTATATCCTGCTCTCAAACTTTGTGTGTCGGAAAATCCGATGGAAAATGTGTGATGGAGCCCACACACGGTCGGAATTTCCGACAACAAGGTCCTATCACACATTTTCCGTCGGAAAATCCGACCGCGTGTACGGGGCATTATTCTGTAGGGTTCAATATTGAGTTGGCTCCGCCCTTTGCAGCCATAACAGCTTCAACTCTTCTGGGAAGGCCGTCCACAAGGTTTAGGAGGGTGTCTATGGGAATGTTTGACCATTCTTCCAGAAGAGCATTTGTGAGGTCAGGCACTGATGTTGGATGAAAAGCCCTGGCTCGCAGTCTCCGCTCTAGATTCATCCCGGGTTGAGTTCAGGACTCTGTGCAGGCCAGTCAAGTTCCTCCACCCCAAACTTGCTCATCCGTGTCTTTATGGACCTTCCTTTGTGCACTGGTCCAAATCATTTGGTGGAGGGGGAATTATGGTGTGGGGGTTGTTTTTCAGGGGTTGGCCCCTTAGTTCCAGTGAAGGGAACTCTCTTAAGATATCAGCATACCAAGACATTTTGGACAATTTCATGCTCCAGTCCCAACTTTGTGGGAACAGTTTGGGGACGGCCCCTTCCTGTTCCAACATGACTGCCCACCAGTGCACAAAGCAAGGTCCATAAAGACATGGATGAGCGAGTTTGGGGTGGAGGAACTTGACTGGCCTGCACAGAGTCCTGACCTCAACCTAATAGAACACCTTCGAGATGAACCAGAGTGGAGACCGCAAGCCAGACCTTCTCGTTCAACATTAGTTCCTGACCCCCCCCCCCGATGATGTAAGTGATGAAGATTGCAGCATGGGAGATGGTGTGCGGCCACAACAGTTTGCAGCGGGTCAGCGCTGGATAGTGTTTTAAGGATAATCCAGGAAATACATAAAAGGGGATTAAAAAAAAAAATTGTTGGGGGGAATTGAAGTTTCTCATTGACGTGCCTAAGCAACAGAGGTCACATGACCCAGACGCTGGGCTATTGCTGGGGGGGGGGGGGGCGCCCGAAGCAGTGATTTCCCAAGGAAGGGGCCCTTCTCTTACTGATTACCACGACTTCAGATCCACTTTAATGTATATTATTGCCGGTACCATAGGTGTGCCCAGCCTATTGCATTAGGGTGTGAACCCCAAAGCTCAAACACACATGCGTGCGTGTGGGTGTGGGTGTATATATATATATATATATATATATATATATATATATACACTGTAGATACATAGCTCCCAACTGTCCCCGATTTCGAGGGACTGTCATCCAAATTCTAAATGGCTGCATTTGTAAATTCCAAAAGCCAATATAAAAGAATAGTAGTGATAAAAAAAAGCCTGTGTGGATTTAATTAACCTTTTTTTTTGTGGTTAATTCTCCTTTAAGGGGGTGTGGCAGGGGGCGTGTCCTATGCCTACATACATTTTATAGTAGGTGTCCCTCATTCCCATCTCAATATGTTGGGAGGTATGTGTATACATAGGGCAGTAGAGCAGAGATTGGTGTCATTAGTTTATTTGTATTATTTGAATTAATTGTTTACAATTTTATTTTTATTATTATTTTTTGTTATTCTTTTACAATTTTTTTAGTAGACCCATTGGGGGGGGGGGGGGGCTTTGGTGTAATATCAGGGGTCTAAACAGGCCCCTGATGTCTCACTTTAGGGACAGAGAAAGGGACTTCCACAGGCAGCAGGGGGGATGTGCACAGCATAGGGTGATTAGGCTGTGCCCAGGCACACCTTGCACAACCCGTGCGCACGCCAATGGCAGGGACTGTATTTAATATATGTATATATTGGTTCATTTTTCAAAGATGGCATTCAGACATCCAAAGGCGGCTCCATTGAAGGATACAGAGACACCGTCATTTATGGATTGCAAAGTCGGCCATTCTATAGCAAAGGCCACAGACGCTTGTTTTTTTTTTTTTCTTTTTTTAAAAAAGCTCTCATCTTCTCGGCGTCCCGTACGTCCATCTGCCTCTGCTTCATTGGCAGTTCTGGCGGAAGCTTTTATAGATCCTATTTTACCTTTTACTTTACAAATGTCATCCTGCGAAGATTTTTTTTTTTCTTCGGTGTATAAAGTGGCACAAAGAAGTTGCAAACAATTAAATGATGCTATTTATATGATTATTATTATTATGATTATTATTATTATTATTATTATTACAATTATTGTTGTGGTTATAATTAGTATTACTATTATTATTTTTTTTTAATATTCTAATCACACACATAGGTTGGACTTGATGGACTTGTGTCTTTTTTCAACCTCACCTACTATGTATTAATAGTATTAAAAATAAAATTACAATTAAAAAACAGAATTGTTATTAATATTATTGTTATTATTATGACTATTATTAATATAATGAATTATCATTATGTTATTAAATCTAATAATCATCACAATAATAATAATAATAATTTCATTTTTTAAATTCTAATCTTAATTATCAAATATCGTAATTTTATTAATAATACTGCTAGTAATAATGTCAGTAATAATATTAATAATGGCAACAACAAAACAATTAGTATTGTTAGTAGTAGAAGTAGTGGTAGAAGTAGTAGCAGTATTAATAAAATTACAATTATTGTATCATTAAAATTACTATTAAAAAATAAAATTATTGTTCTTATTGTTGTGATTATTAGTAATAATACTAGTAATAGTTTTATTATTATTATTCAGATAATCATAACAATAATAACAACAATAATTGTATTTTTCATTGTAATTTGAATTATTCAGTACTTGTAATTTTATCAATACTACTACTACTTCTGTCACTGAGAGGGATAGTGTCCCATCATTGGTGTCAGTGGGAGGAATAGTGTCCCATCATTGGTGTCAGTGGGAGGAATAGTGCCCCATCATTGGTATCAGTGGGAGGAAAAGTGCCCCATCATTGGTATCAGTGGGAGGAATAGTGTCCCATCATTGGTATCAGTGGAAGGAATAGTGTCCCATCATTGGTATCAGTGGGAGGAATAGTGCCCCATCATTGGTATCAGTGGGAGGAATAGTGCCCCATCATTGGTATCAGTGGGAGGAATAGTGCCCCATCATTGGTATCAGTGGGAGGAATGGTGCCCTTGCTGGTGATCTTTGCCTTTCCTGAGCTCGGCATGTTCTGACCTTATCTGCACATCATACAAGGTAATACGTCCTCCGCCACTAGAGATGGGAGGACTGGCGTGGCTCCTATGACTTTGGGAAAATGAAGCCCATTTATTTGATTCTTGATAGCGGCTGGAAGCCATCATATATTTTAATTTCGCAGTTTTTTTTTTTTTTCTTCGAAAATATCATTTCTGACAGTCTCTCAATTACAAAGCTGTTCCGAGCAATTTCCCCGCTCATCTTCATTGATCCAAACAAAATCTATTTTTTGCAAAAAAAAAAAAAAAAAAGTGTTGCCAATTATTAAAAACTCTTTTTTTTTTTTTTTTTTTTTTTTTTTTTAATTTGCCAAGAAAATTGAGTTGATCGTTTCTGACACCCCAGCAAGGTGCAGCCGGGTATATTTTTTTTTACTAGAAATAAGCTGAAGAAGTACATTTCCCTTCTTTTCTCTTGATATTTTTCAAAGTCCCTCAGCCCAGGCAGATAGAAAACATAGAACATTTCTGCAGCTCTGTAATTGAAAAAAATCATCTCTAACCGCTTCCCACCCGCCCAATTCTGGCAATTCTCCCATGTAAAAATCATCTCTCTCTCTCTCTTTATATATACAGTATATCACAAAAGTAAGTACACCCCCTCACATTTTTGTAAATCTTTTCTTCTATCTTTTCATGTGACAACACTGAAGAAATGACACTTTGTCTACAATGTAAAGTAGTGAGTGTACAGCTTGTATAACAGTGTAAATTTGCTGTCCCCTCAAAATAACTCAACACACAGCCATTAATGTCTAAACCGCTGGCAACAAAAGTCAGTACACCCCTAAGTGAAAATGTCCAAATTGGGCCCAATTAGCCATTTTCCCTCTCCGGTGTCATGTGACTCGTTAGTGTTACAAGGTCTCAGGTGTGAATGGGGAGCAGGTGTGTTAAATTTGGTGTTATCGCTCTCACTCTCTCATACTGGTCACTGGAAGTTCAACATGGCACCTCATGGCAAAGAATTCTCTGAGGATCTGAAAAAAAAAGAATTGTTGCTCTACATAAAGATGGCCTAGGCTATAAGAAGATTGCCAAGACCCTGAAACTGAGCTGCAGCACGGTGGCCAAGACCATACAGCGGTATAACAGGACAGGTTCCACTCAGAACAGGCCTCGCCATGGTCCACCAAAGAAGTTGAGGTCACGTGCTCAGCGTCATATCCAGAGGTTGTCTTTGGGAAATAGACATATGTGTGCTGCCAGCATTGCTGCAGAGGTTGTAGGGGTGGGGGGGTCAGCCTGTCAGTGCTCAGACCATACACCGCACACTGCATCAAATTGGTCTGCATGGCTGTCATCCCAGAAGGAAGCCTCTTCTAAAGATGATGCACAAGAAAGTCCACAAACAGTTTGCTGAAGACAAGCAGACTAAGGACATGGATTACTGGAACCATGTCCTGTGGTCTGATGAGACCAAGATAAACGTATTTGGTTCAGATGGTGACAAGCGTGTGTGGGGGCAACCAGGTGAGGAGGACAAAGACAAGTGTGTCTTGTCTACAGTCAAGCATGGTGGTGGGAGTGTCATGGTCTGGGGCTGCATGAGTGCTGCCGGCACTGGGGGGCTACAGATCATTGAGGGAACCATGAATGCCAACATGTACTGTGACATACTGAAGCAGAGCATGATCCCCTCCCTTCAGAGACTGGACCGCAGGGCAGTATTCCAACATGATAACCACCCCAAACACACCTCCAAGACCACCACTGCCTTGCTAAAGAAGCTGAGGGTAAAGGTGATGGACTGGCCAAGCATGTCTCCAGACCTAAACCCTATTGATCATCTGTGGGACATCCTCACTCAGATACTGTGTATATATATATATATATATATATATATATATATATATATTTAATATATACATATACACAGTATATTTTCTAGCAGAGACCCTAGAGAATAAAATGACAGTACCTGCAATTTTTTTATGTCTCATGGATTTTTTCGAACACAATTTTTTTTGGAAAAGATACACTTTAACGAATTCTAATGCAAAAAAAAAAAAAAAAAACAACAATATATAACCCATTTTTTGGGGTAAAATGTAAAAGATGATGTTGTACCAAGTAAATAGATATGTAACATGTCACGCTTTAGAACTGCGCACGCTTGTGGAATGGCGCAAAACTGCGGTACCTGACAATTTCCATGGCGGGCCAATTCTGGCCTTTCTCTCCTACATGTAAAAATAATCTTTTTTTTTTTTTTTTTGCTAAAAAAATTACTCAGAACCCCCAAACATTTTATATATATGTATTAGCCGAGACCCTAGGGGATAAAATGGCGGTCGTCGCCATTTTTTGTGTCACGTGGGTTTTGCGCAGCAATTTTCCAAAAAATTACTCAGAACCCCCAAACATTATATATATATTTTTAGAAGTAAGAAGAAATTTTTTCATGGCACATGAGTTTTAATGCAGCAGTTTTTCTTTTTTTGGGGGGGAAAAATACACTTCAAAGGGTAAAGTTCACCTTTACAGAAAAATCTGTAAGGTGAACTTACGCTGGACCCCCTCCCCATCCCCCGGTCCCGCTGACCTGGAGTCCGGCGATCACCCGCTATGACACATTGGACAGCCGCTTTACCGGTCCGGAGATTAGAAATCCCATCGGCTTAACATTTTCCATGCCGGGCCAATCCTGGCATTTCTCTCCTACATGTAAAAATCATATTTTTTTTACTGAAAAAAACCACTCAGAACCCCCAAACATTATATATATATGTATTAGCAGAGACCCTAGGGAATAAAATGGCGGTCGTCGCAATTTTTTGTGTCACGTGGGTTTTGCGCAGCAATTTTCCAAACGCTTTTTTTTTTTTTTTTTTTTTTTTACACACTTTACTGAATTTTAATGCAGAAAACCCCACAATATATAACCCAATTTTTTGTTAGGATATAAAAGATGATGTTACGCCGAGCAAATAGATACCTAACCTGTCACGCTTTAGAACTGCGCACGCTTGTGGAATGGCGACAAACTACTTAAAAATCTCCATAGGTGAACCTTTAAAAAAGGTCACTAGATGTCATGAGTCAGCTGCAGGCAGAAGGAAGCGTTTCTTCAGTCCCCCCCCCCCCCCCCAGTGATCAGACTGTACATTGTAACTTTGTAGCAAGTCACAAGGTGAGAGGCTGCAGCAGGGGGCTGATCTGTGTCAGACGTTTGTGAACACCAAGAACTGCACGGACATCGGGATTTAGATGATGTTGTACGCTCTGACCTGGCAACACAGTGCTGGGAGTAGATGGTGACCCTGGATGATGCCTGAATATAAAAGGCACCGTTCTTTTGGAGAAAAAAAAAATCAGAGGAAGGCTTTGTCAGGGGGGGGGGGTATTGCGATCTCTGTGGAAGGTGATACACACACACTTGAACCTTTAAAGAGTAACTTCACTTTTGTTGAGAACCCCCTCCCCCTTCCCTGGGTGATCTCTGTACATTGCAGGGATTGTAACCAACATTGTTGCAGATTCCGACCTTCTGTTATTCTGAAGAAATAGCTGTTTGTTTCTCTGTGTCCATGTGAATGGGAGTAGCTTTATAATGATCAATCAGCTGCTGCACCTGCAGGGCTCTAATGAGGGAAGTGGCCGGGTCTGCGTCCCTTTAGATGAGATTTCCCCTTTGGGAGTATCTTTCCAAAAAATGACATTTGCGTTGCAGGGGATGCCCAAAATCTGACTTGCATCTTAGGGCGGACTTCTGGGGAAGTCAGTGAGCCAATCACACAAAGCAGGAAATGACATTACTGGGAAAGGGGGGGGTCTGTATACCGTCTCTGTACAGAGCGCCTCCAGGTGGCCATATTGCATTTTACAGAAAATGACAGCGGCTGCAGATTGAAAAGGAAAAAGGAATTTTTAATAACATTCAATTACAATATGACTTGTGTAGCGATTTTATATGTTATATCATTTTTTTATATCGTTTTAATTTATAGATATTAATTTTTCTATATATATTCTCTCTCTCTCTCTATATATATATATATATATATATATATATATATATATATATATATATATATATATATATATATATATATATATATATATATATTTCTATTTTTTGCTATTTTTTTTTTTTTACTACAAAAGTGGAGTTACCCTTTAAATAAGAAAATAATAAAGCATGCAAAAAAAAAAAACTGCGACACCGGACAGTTTGCTGTGCTCTAAAAATTTGCCCCCCTCCCCCGCAGCATTATTAGACTGAGAAAAATCCATAAATAAACCTGTTTCTCCATACGGCCATCAGAGCCAATCAGACAAAGTCTTAATTTTTGGGTTATCATGATTTCCCTTGAAAAGGGGGGAGGGGCCAGGGGTGGGGGGAGGAGGAGAATAGCCGCTGTCAATTTAGCACCAAAAAAAAAAAAAAAACCTTTCCTGTAAAGGGGAAAAAAAAAAAAAACAAGCTGATCCAGAAGAAATTCCAGAGAAATGGCGCACTAATCAATCCCACTGGGACCGAGCGCAGAAAGAGGATCACATCACAGGGCGCTCCTCGCATTCTGCTTGAACTACGTTTTGTCTACAAGCTGGGACTGATCTTCAGAATTTTTTTTTTTTTTTTATTACAAAAAAAAAAAACAAAAAAACTGTTCGACTCTCCAACTGTCTGTACAGAAAAAAAAAAAAAAAAAGCTTCTTTTTTAAATTATTCATCTGGAAGCTGAATATGGCATGACACTACATCTGGTATCAGGCATCTTGGAATGACTCGGCCTACCGAGAATATTTTTTACTCATTCCAGTCCAGCGACTCGATCTCTGGCAGCCGAGCGGTTTCATCCCCCAGACATCGAATAAACCAGAGTCAAGCTGGAGATCTTTTTATTTTTTTTTTTTAGTGTATTAAAAAAAAGGGACATTAGACTGGAAACAAAAAAGCTATTTTTTAAGAGGAAATTAAACAACATTTAAAGGAAAATTAACATCTGAAAATTTTGTGATACAAAAAAAAACATAAAATTGTATCAAATGCTTATCGTAATTTTCATTTCCTGCTGCCAATCCATGGCAGCGACTACCACGTGTATGCTGCCATGTTGGCGACAGGGAAACAGGGTTATAGAGATGTTTTTTTTTTTTTTTATATAACGCATGGCCGCCCTACAGGAGAACAAACTAGAGACGTTCAACCAAATCTGGTCCCCAATGGTCAAAATGTTTCTTGCCCCCCACTTTTAACTGCTGCTCTCTATCTGATCATCTGAAAACTTAGTGATCCCTTCCCCCCTGGCTGGTTCTTTTTTAATACAAAAAGATATTATATATGATATATTTATATAGTATTATATTTGTAGTATTACATATTAATTTATAATTGTATTATATTTGATATATTTATATTATTTGATATATTTTATATTATATTATCATATTTTATTTAATTTATATATATATATATATATATATATATATATATATATATTATTAGTATTATGGTATTTAGCATTATAATATAACATTATATATTATATTATAATATACTGTATTATTATATTATTATTTAATTGCGAATTGTGTGTGTGTGTGTGTGTGTGTGTGTGTATATATATATATATATATATATTTTTTTTTTTTTTTTTAATGTTTCGACAAGGCACAAGTTTGTCTTCCTCAGGACAAGATGTCCTGAGGAGGACAAGCTTGTGCCTCATCTAAACATTGAAATAAAACGTTAACTGTGCATTCACCTTTCCAGATCTGTGAGTGCTTCTTCTTTCTGTTTTAGATAAAAAAATATATATATATTATTATATATATATATATGTATATATATATATATATATATCTATATGTACATATAGATAGATATCTATATGTACATATAGATATAGATATATATATATATATATATATATATATATATATATATATATATATATATATATATATATATATATATATATGTATATATATATATATATGTATATATATATATATATATATATATATATATATATATATATACACACTGCATAGATATACAGACAACATTGTCAGTTGTAAAACAAAGAGGAATAATAATAATACGTATTATTATTATTATTATTTTTTATTATTATGATAAAATTTTCATTATTATTCACATTGTAACTTTGTAAAACACAAAGAGGAAAAACAAATCTGACATTTAGAATCCCAGAATGTTACCTTCAATGAAGTCACCAGATGGGGAGACAATGTGGCCCTCCCCCACAGGTGGCACCTCTGTGTGTCATCTTCACACGTGTGCTAATACCTCCTAGAGAGTGAGAGAGAAGAAGGGGGAAAAGAAAGCGATGAAGGAAAATGGTCAATAAACAAGCAGGAGAAATTTAAAAAGAGAAAAAAGGAAATCGATGAACGTCCCTGACCTAAAAAATAAATACATTAATAAAGTTCCGTATGAGCTTAGAACATAATCGTGGACCTTCAGATGTTTGTAGATGTCAGAAGAAATATCTACATTCATCCTCACTGCCCATGTTTGGTAAAAGTGGTTATATTTGGCCTTAGACCGATGTCCGTTCATTGGCCTCCATAATTGTCCGAACCTTGAAAACCCCCTCCCTCACCACGGGAGGACGAGGTGTCCTCCACAACATGGAGGATAAACATTTCCCAGCATTCAAGAGATGTGACACGAGGAACCTCTTGTATTTATTATTACTCCTTGTATTATAATTTTGTGATATGGGTAGCATGGAACAGGTCCACCAAAGGGTCATCAAGAATGGCTGTGTGATCTTCTCAATTATAGTTCCCTGGTTCTTTCTTAAAACCTGACCTCCTTCCTGGCCCACCTGCCCCAGCTGCTCTTCTCTTTCCCTGAGACCCCCTACAGGGCCTATTGGCCTCCCATAGTGCCCCTCTCCCATGCTCCTTCCTCCCTCTTTTCCTTGTTCTCTCTTCTCCTCACCTTCCATTGGTTGATGACGCCTTTCTATCTGCATCCTACTCTTCAACCACCCCCCATCCAACCTCCATTCCTTGGCCTCCTTAACTGTGTGAACTTTTAGGATCCATTCCCTCACCATAGGAGCTTGTCCTCCAAAACAAGGAAGTTAAATAAATCCTGGCATTTAAGAGATGTGACATGAGGGACCCACCGAGGTGTGGGTAGCATGGAACGGGACTACCAAAGGGTCATCAGAACTGGATGTTTGATTTTCTCCAATCGCGGTTCCTTGGCTCTTTCTTAAAATCTGCCCTCCTTCCTGGCTCACCCGCCCCTCTCTTTCTTTTGAGCCCCCTACAGGGCCCACTGGCCTCCTATAGTGCCCTTCCTCTTGCTCCTCCCTGCCTGGTTGCTGCCTCATGAAGAATTATGTAAGTCATGATAACAATTTAACAATTCCAAGCCCTGATGAAGGAGTGTGGTGGTCCCCAAAAATGTGTTGGATTTTTTTTTTATGTGAATGTTTAATGTTAAAATATTAAAGCAATTTGGTCTCTGTCGCAAGCTGGGGGCGTGTCCATGACAGTCTGGGCTCAGAGGAAGTGGTTTGAGTGGTGCTGTCTCCCTGTCCCTCTGCTTCCAACCGTGAAAACACAACAGACCAAATGGGAAAAAAAGTCACTTCAATGATTCGAAAAATAATCACATAAAACAGCTAATATATTTCGGGGGGGGGGGTCAACGCCACCCCTTCATCAGGGCTTAAGTAGACTTAATGAAACAAATTGCCAGACAAATCTGCATGCCTCACAAAGTATCACTTCAGCCCTGATAATGATTAAACGATTCTATAAATTTAGAAATCACATATAACAACTGACCTGTTTCGGGAGCCGACACGCTCCTTCATCAGGGAATTAGTAGAGTAACTGAAACGAATTATCAGACAAATCTGTATTCGATCTCGCATTCGATCTCGCTTGCTCCCTCATGAAGTATCACTTAAGCCCTGATAACAATTTAACAATTTCAAGCCCTGATGAAGGAGTGTGTTGACCTCCGAAATGTGTTGGCTCTTTTATGTTAATGTTTGTTGAATTATTAAAGCAATTTGGACTCTGTCGCAAGCTGGGGGCATCCATGACAGCCTGGGTTCAGAGGGAATGGATTGAGTGATGCTGTCTCTCTGCTTCCAACTGTGAAAACACAACAGACCAAAAATGGGGAAAAAAGTCACTTTAATGATTCATAACATATTCACATCAAACAGCCAACGTGTTTCAAGGGCCAGCACACCCCTTCTTCAGGGCTTAAGTAGACTTGATGGAACAAATTGCCAGACAAATCAGTATATGATCTAGTTTGCCTCACAAAGTATCACTTAAAAAGTCCATGAATTCAATGGTTCATAACATAATCACATATAACAGCCAACGTGTTTGGGGAGCCAACACGCTCCTTCATCAGGGCTGAAGTAGATTTAATGAAACAAATTACCAGACAAATCTGTATTCGATCTCGCATTCGATCTCGCTTGCTGCCTCATTAAGTATCACTTAAGCCCTGATAACGATTTAACAATTCCAAGCCCTGATGAAGCGGTGTGTTGACCCCCGAAATGTGTTGGCTCTGTTACGTTACTGTTTGTTGAATTGTTAAAGCAGTTTGGACTCTGTCGCAGGCTGGGGGCACCCATGACAGCCTTGGTTTTAGAGCAAATGGATTGAGTGATGCTGTCTCCCTGCTTCCAACTGTGAAAACACAACAGACCAAAAATGGGGGGAAAAAAATCACTTTAATGATTCATAACATAGTCACATCAAACAGCCAACGTGTTTCGGGGTCCAGCACGCCTCTTCTTCAGGGCTTAAGTAGACTTGATGGAACAAATTGCCAGACAAATCTGTATTTGATCTAGCTTGCCTCACGAAGTGTCACTTAAGCCCTGAGAATGATTTAACAATTCCATAAATTCATAAAATAATCACATATAACAGCCAACGTGTTTCAGGAGCCAACACACTCCTTCATCAGGGCTTAGGTAGATTTAATTAAACAAATGACCAGACAAATCTATATTTGATCTCGATTGCTGCCTCATGAAGTATCACTTAAGCCCTGATAACAATTTAACAAATCCAAGCCCTGGTGAAGGAGTGTGTTGACCTCGAAATGTGTTGGCTTTTTTATGTGAATGTTTTTCGAATTATTAAAGCAACTTAAACTCTGTGGCAGGGTGGGGGGGGAGGGGTCCATGACAGACTTGGTTCAGAGGAAATAGAATGAATGATGCTGTATCCCAGGCCAAATGGGGAAACAATAATGATTCATAACATATTCACATTAAAACAGCTAACTTGTTTCGGGGGTCAACACGCCCCTTCATCAGGGCTTAAGTAAACTTAATGAAACAAATTGGCAGATAAATCTGTATTTGATCTAGCTTGCCTCACGAAGTGTCACTTAAGCCCTGTGAAGGATTTAACAATTCCATAAATTCAGTGATTCGTAAAATAATCACATATAACAGCCAACGTGTTTCAGGAGCCAACATACTCCTTCATCAGGGCTTATGTAGATTTAATTAAACAAATTACAAGAGCAATCTATATTTGATCTCGCTTGCTGCCTCATGAAGTATCACTTAAGCCCTGATAACAATTTAACAATTCCAAGTTCTGATGAAGAAGCGTGTTGGCCCCCGATATGTGTTGGCTTTTTTATGTGAATGTTTTTTGTATTATAAAAGCAACTTGGACTCTGTGGCAGGCTGGGGGCAGGTCCACGACAGACACAATAGACCAAAAGCGGAAAAAAAAATCACTTTAATGATTCATATCATATTTACATCAAACAGCTGACGTGTTTCGGGGGGCAAAACGCCCCTTCATCAGGGCTTGGAATCATTATCAGGGCTTGAGTGGACTTAGTGAAACCTCATAAAGTATCACTTAAGCCTTGATAATGATTTAACAATTCCAAGATCTAATGAAGGACTGTAAACCCCACCCCCCCTTGAAATGCGTTGGCTATTTTATGTGAATTTTTAAAAAATATTAAAGCAACTTGGACCCTGTTACCATTTCCCAATAGGAACAAACTGTCCAATCGCAGGCTGGGGGGCGGGTCCATGACAGTCAGTGGATTGAATGATGCTTTCCATCATTCAATCTGCAAGCTAAGGACAGCTATTGGTGGAAAAGCAGTACTTGGGGGGGAGGGGAGTATTGCAGCAAGCGCATTTTTTTTAAGATCTTTTATTGGTATAATATTTTATTTTACGGAAGGTAAGTGCGTTTTTTTTTTATACATCATCAACAGCAAGCGGAACGGAGTCTCCGACATAGCTGAAATAACAAAGCGTCCTCCTCCTACCATCGCCTCTAATTGATTTGCGCGTTCCTAACATTACTCGACCTTTCGGGCATCGCCATCCTTGACCTTGCGGCGTTAGATAAAGACGCCCTCGGATACGGCGGCCATGAATTTGACTCGCTGGTGCGGTATCCATGGAGCGCTTTAATGAACTTACGCCGAATAAAAGGCCCTTCTGCTGATTGCCAAACATGTTATAATAATTTTCCCGGAATACTTTGTGTACCTAAGCTAATGTAATCATTATGTGCAGGCGCGCCGCCTCACCGCCGCACCGCCGCACCGCCGCGCCACACTCCCTTTATAATTATCTATGCCTCGCTGTGTGTAACCTAAAGCCCAACTCCGCGATCAGGCCCCCCAATCCCTCCCTACGCCCCCCCCCCCACACCATTCTCTATGCTTTATTTTTTGATACACTTATTGGAAGTCATCGAGTTAGTCACATGACACGCAGAGTCTTCTTTTCTGCCTTTGAGCAACAAAAAGACCAAGAGGTGCCGGGACCCCGAAATGTATTTGTGTGATCATCCAATTAGCTCACTGGCTCTGGTGAGGCCGCTGACCCGACGCAAGGCTCCCCCTTTGATGGGTACCCAAAAATCTGACTCAAAATGTGGCAACCCAACAAGAGCACCAGACCTAATGCTGAAAGAATCCAAGTCAGTAAAATCAATACGTAAAATCGCCAACGCGTTTCGAGGGCCAACAGGCTCCTTCATCAGGGCTTGGGACTGCTATTTGGGCTTAAAGAGGAGTTCCACCCAGGGGGTCCATTAAAAAAAAAAAAATTAAAAGTCAGCAGCTACAAATACTGCAGCTGCTGACTTTTAATTGGACACTTACCTGTCCCTGGGTCCAGCGATGCGGGGGATCGAAGCCCCGCTCGTCCCCCCCCTCCACTCGTCGGCGCCGGCATTTCAACTGTGGGCGCTGGGCTGTGGCTTCACAGCCTGGCACCTACTGCGCATGCGCGAGCGGCGCCTCGCGCCGTGATTGGCCGCTCAATCACCTGGGACCTGTAATGGGTACCAGATGATTGACAGGAGGGAGGGAGCAGAGCTGAGCCCTTCCTGTGCCGAGGGGGAAGTGATGTCACCAGCCCAGGCAAAGGAAGAGGCAGACGACGAGGGACCACCTAGCAACGGGCAAATATCCAAATTTTTTTTGTTTTTTTTTAGAATTTTTCAGATATTTTTGTTTTTTTGGGTGGAACCCCACTTTAAGCGGACTCAGTAAAATAAAAAACAAGCTAAAATGAATACATAAAATACCCAACGTGTTTCAGGGGCCAACACACTCCTTCATCAGGGCTTGGAGCTGCTATCAGGGCTTAAAGTAATGTTCCGGCTGAAATTATACTTTTTAAATAAAAATACCCCTATAATACACAAGCTTAATGTATTCTAGTAAAGGTAGTCTGTAAACTAAGGTCTGTTTTGTTAGTTTATAGCAGTAGTTTGTTATTTTACAAACTTACAGCAGGCCGTGGCCATCTTAAGTGTGGGCATCTGAAGCCAGACTGTACGTCTTCCTGGATCTCATCCTTGCAGATCTCGCACATGCTCAGTGCAGCACAAGCAGTGTAATAGGTTTCAGGTCAGGTTTCCATAGCAACGGCAGTGTCAGAGGAAGTTGCCGCCCCTTCCCAGAAGGCATTGCAAACAGGAAATGATGCGATGGGCCGCGGCCAGGGAGGAGGAAGTGAAAATTGAATACAGCAGATATACAGTAGGTGCTGAGAAAAAAAATAAAAAAATATCCAATTCGTTTACAGTGCGCAGTTTAGTGAGGGATGCTGAAGAGTTGTAAAAGTGGGTGGAACTCCACTTTAAGTGGGATAAGTAAAACAAGTAACAAGCTAAAATGAATATATAGAATATCCAAAGCATTTTGGGGGCTAACACACTCCTACATCGGCTCTTGGAACTGCTATCGGGGCTTAAGTGGGATCAGTAAAACAAGTAGCAATTTAAAATGAATGCATAAATATCCAACGTGTTTCAGGGGCCAACACACTCCTTCATCAGGGCTTGGAGCTGCTATCAGGGCTTAAGTGGGATAAGTAAAACAAGTAGCAAGCTAAAATGAATATATAAAATGAATACATTAAATATTAAATGCGTTTCGGGGGCCAACACACTCCTTCATCAGGGCTTGGGACTGCTATGGAGGCTTAAGTGTATGATGTAAAACAAGTAACAAGTTACACTAGATCAGTGATGGCGAACCTTGGCACCCCAGATGTTTTGGAACTACATTTCCCATGATGCTCCGCTACACTGCAGAGTGCATGAGCATCATGGGAAATGTAGTTCTAAAACATCTGGGGTGCCAAGGTTCGCCATCATTGCACTAGATACACCAAATGTCCAGCATGTCTCGGGGGCCAGCACATCCCTTCATCGGGGCTTGGAACTGCTATCAGGGCTTAAGTGGACTCAGTAAAACAAGCAATAAGTTAAACTGAATACATAAAATATCCAACGTGTTTCAGGAGCCGACACCCTTCTTCATCAGGGCTTGGGATTATTATCAGGGCTTAAGTGGATTCAGTAAAACACGTAGCAATTTAAAATGAATGCATAAACTATCCAACGTGTTTTGGGGGCCAACACACTACTTTATCGGGACTTGGAACTGCTATCAGGGCTTAAGTGGACTCAGTAAAACAAGTAACAAGCTAAAATGAATACATAAAATATTTCCGGGGCCAACACACTCCATCAGGGCTTGGGACTGTCATCAGGGCTTAAATGGAACCAGTAAAACAAGTAACAAGTTAAAATGAATACATATAATATCCAACGGGTTTCCGGGGCCAACACACCCCTTTCTTACGGCTTGGAACTGCTATCAGGGCTTAAGTGTACTCAGTAAAACAAGTAACAAGTTAAAATGAATACATAAAATATCCAACGTGTTTTAGGAGCCAACACACTTCTTCATCAGGGCTTGGGATTGTTATCAAGGCTTAAGTGGATTTAGTAAAACACGTAACAAGTTAAAATGAACAAATAAAGTATCCAATTCATTTTGGGGGCTAACACACTCCTTTATTGAGGCTTGGGACTGCTATCAGGGCCTAAGTGAAGAAACAATTTAAAATGAATACATAAAATATCCAACAAATTTCGGGGGCCAACACACTTCTTCATCAGAGCTTGGAATCGTTATCAGGACTCGGAGAGTTGCCCCGTGCAGCACTACTTTGTTGCCACAAGATGCCCTCAGTCTTCTGGGCTGAATGATGCCTAGTGTTATTTATCATATTGCCCTGCCTCCAATCCCTCCTTCTTTTACAATCGGCTATTTTATTTGAATTAATTCTATTTATTTGTGCTGCCTAGGCGAGAATAACGTTTTTTTCCCATCCCCCTGCACGTGCCCACATGTGCCCCAAGGCTTTGGGTCCTGAACGAGTCCTGTGGCACATCTGCAGGTTTTCCTGGCCATCTGCGCATACGTGGGTGTTTCCGCACATGAACAAAAACGGCTATTAGGAAAGTCCCAAACCTTCGACACCTTTACTCATGCGTGGGAAATCACCTACACATGTGCTGAAGGGCTCTGCCATGACCCATTGGCTGGGAAAAGCCCTTCAGCACATGTGTGCACGCACTATAATGGCGACACTGGGGGGTAGGGAGCCCCCCCCCCGAGAGACGGACTGAAGTTCCACTTTAAGAATTGCAGGCCATCAGGGCTGCAGCCCCTAAGGGGGCGTGTCACCAAGACATAGTGTATTTAAGTCAACAAGTCATCCCCCCCTCTCTGCTTCCAACCGTGAAAACACAAGAGACCCGATGGGGGAAAAAATCACTTTAATGATTCATAAAATAATTACATAAAACAGCCAACCTGTTTCGGGGGCACACACACCCCTTCATCAGGGATTGATTAAACTTAATGAAGCAAATCATAAGACACATCTGTATGCGATCTCCATTGCTGCCTCATGAAGAATCCCGTAAGCCCCAATAACAGTTTAACAATTCCAAGCCCCGATGAAGGAGTGTGTTGGCCCCCCGAAATGTGTTGGCTTTTTTATGAGAATGTTTTTTGAGATATTAAAGTAATTTGGACTCTGTCGCAGGCTGGGGGCGGGTCCATGACAGTCCGGGCTCAGAGGAAATGGATTGAATGATGCTGTCTCTCTGCTTCCAACCGTGAAAACACAATTAACCCCAATGGGGGAAAAAAATCACTTTAATGATTCCTAAAATAATCACATAAAACCGCTAACGTGTTTTGGGGGCCAACACGCCTCTTCATCAGGACTTAAGTAGATTTAATGAAACAAATTACCAGACAAATCTGTATTCGATCTCGCTTGCTGCCTCACAAAGTATCACTTAAGCCCTGATAATGATTTAATAATTCCATGAATTCAATGATTCCTAAAATATTTACATATAACAACCAACGCATTTCGGCAGCCAACACGCCTCTTCATCAGGACTTAAGTAGATTTAATGAAACAAATTACCAGACAAATCTATATTCAATCTCGTTTGCTGCCTCACAAAGTATCACTTAAGCCCTGATAATGATTTAATAATTCCATGAATTCAATGATTCCTAAAATATTTACATATAACAACCAACGCATTTCGGCAGCCAACACACCTCTTCATCAGGACTTAAGTAGATTTAATGAAACAAATTACCAGACAAATCTGTATTTGATCTCGCTTGTCTCATGAAGTATCAATTAAGCCCTGATAATGATTTAACAACTCCTATCAGGGCCACAGCCCCTAAGGGGGCGTGTCCCCAAGCCATAGTGTATTCAAGTCAACAAGTTATCCTCTCTCTCTTCTTCCAACCATGAAAACACAAGAGACCCAATGGGGGAAAAATCACTTTAATGATTCATAAAATAATCACAGAGAATCCCATTTCTTGAGGAAATTTCTGTTCATAAAAAAATCACATAAAACAGCCAACGTGTTTCGGGGGCCAACAAGTCCCTTCATCGGGGCTTAAGTAAACTTAATGAAGCAAATCATAAGACAAATCTGTATTCGATCTCAATTGCTGCCTCATGAAGAATCCCATAAGCCCCAATAATGATTTAACAATTCCAAGCCCTAAAGAAGGAGTGTGTTGGCCCCCTGAAATGTGCTGTGTGCTTTTTTTATTTTTTTAATGTTTTTTTTATTATTAAAGCAATTTGGACTCTGTCGCAGGCTGGGGGCGGGTCCAAGACAGTCTGGGCTCATAGGAAATGGATTGAATGACTCCCTGTCCCCCTGCTTCCAACCCTGAAAACACAAAAGACCCAATGGGAGAAAGAAATCACTTTAATGATTCATAAAATAATCACATAAAACAGCCAACGTGTTTCAGGGGCCAACATGTCCCTTCATCAGGGCTTAGGTAGATTTAATAAAACAAATTACCAGACAAATCTGTATTCGATCTCGCTTGCTGCCTCACAAAGTATCACTTAAGCCCTGATAATGATTTAATAATTCCATGAATTCAATGTTTTATAAAACAATCACATAAAACAGCCAACGTGTTTCGGGGGTCAACACACTCCTTCATCAGGGTTTGGACTCATTATCAGAGCTTAAGTGAAACAAATTACCAGAATTACCAAATTAACAGATTTCAAGCCCTGATGAAGGAGTGTGTTGGTTCCCAAGATGCGTTGGCAGTTTTATACTTACACCCTGATAAGGATTCCAAGCCGTAATGAAGAAGTGTGTTGGTCCCCGAAATGCGTCATTTTTTAATGTAAATTTTTCTTTAATTATTAAAGCGATTCTTCCCCCATTTGGTTTGGCGCTCATGTTGTGTTTTCACTCTTTGAAGTGGACAATGAGGATAACTTGATGATGTCAGCACCACCCACTGCTTTAATACTAAATGCTATGGTGATGCCACTATGGGGGGAGGGGGGGCATGATGCCCTGCATTCATATCATGTCCATTAGCCCCCAAATAAAAGAATGCTGGGCATCCTTTAACCTGGAAGACTGAGGGCATCTTGTGGTGAAAAAGAAGTACCGCAGGGACAGCTTAGGCTTGAAGGTTAGTATTGCAGCCTAAGCTGCTTATTTATTTCTTTTTTATTTTTTTTTTTAAAAAAGCTGCAGTTAAGCTTTAAAGCTGAATTCCGGCCTTCCCCACAGTTATACCGGCTCCTCTTCTGGACTGAAATGGATTACTCTGATTTCACTGCACACTGTGAGCTTCTCGCAATGTGCATTAGAAGCTTCCGCAAGTCAGACCACCTCATTTCCTGGCTGGAGGATGCCCAGCATCATCTAGCTCTTTCCTCCCCAGCCTAATTGTACCTGTCTGGCCCTTTTTCATTCGTTGGATTTCAGTTCTTTCAATCATGGAGGCTCAGCACCACATATGGACGTTGCCTAGGGTAGCCTGCAAGCAAATACAGCCTGCCGAGGAACATTCCACTCTCCCAGAGTGACATCCAGAAATTAAGGCATTTTAATGTCTTTATAACTTTTGCAGGTTTTACCTCCCGAAAAGCTCTCATAACTCCCCCTGACAATGCCTTCACCTGATTTTCCCTCAAGAAGCACCATCTTTGTTCAGGGATCACCCAGGGCCCCCATCTACTGTACATAATAGAAAAGACTGTGCAGTTCTTGTCTATGTTCACAAATGTCTGACACAGATCAGCCCCCTATTGCAACCTATCACAGTGTGACTTTCTACAAAGTTACAATGTATAGTCTGAGCAATCACTTGGGTAGAGGAGACCCCAGCCTAGGCAGAGTCGCTAGACTGCGAGCTATCAATGGGAATACACTGATCAAACAAAGGCGATATAGATGCACTTATGCTATATATATATATATATATATATATATATATATATATATATATATATATATATATATATAAATATATAAATATATATATATAATATCAGCTGCCGACACTGATCACAATCCCATGATGTGCAAAATATATCAAAATAAACAATAAAGTGCCGTGCTAAAAAATATTATAAAGGTGATTAATGCTACATGTGTATGGATTAAATAATTATTTCAGAAATCAATCAAAAATCAATAAAAATAATGGTGCTTGTTGCTATATATATATATATATATATATATATATATATATATATATATATATATACATAAAAAGTACAGTCATAAATCAATCAAAAAATGCAAAGCATGATTCATCATTAAAGTGCTATAGTGCTCAAAACATAACTATATTTTGTGTATTTAACATGCATAATGGTGAAAATCCATATAGAATGAATGTTGTAAGCTCCCCTATGGGGTCTGTGTATGCCCGTGGGGCTGCTGTTCCACCCAATGATCTCCGCAGACAGCATGGGGGCTGCTGCTGCCAACAACACCGTCCTATCCCCTCCCCAACGCGTGTCAACACAGGGAATCACTTGTCTTCCTCAGGGGGATGCTCCCTCTCCCTGAGGAAGACATGTGATTCCCTGTGTTGACACACGTTGGGGAGGGGATAGGACGGTGCTGTTGGCAGCAGCAGCCCCCACGCTGTCTGCAGAGACCATTAGGAGGAGCGGCAGCCCCACGAGCATACACAGACCTGTTTTTTGGAATTTGGTGCAGCTCCATATCTATTTCTACGTGGTTTATTTCTTAGGCAATGTAGAGAAACGATAAACCCATTTTTGATTTACCCTCTATATTGTTTTCTTGACCTCCATGGGGTTTTAATATTGGTTTACTGTTTAGAAATGTGGTATGCTTTACCATTAGACACACCAATGTCTGCATACTATTGATGTAACGCTGTGGATCTGCCTTTTCGTGGTTTAGATAAAAAAAAAAAAAAAAGAATGATAATAATAATAATGATAAAAAAAATAACAGAGAAAATACTAATAATTTTAAATAATAATACAAATAAAAATAATTATAATAATATTAAAAAACATTAAAAAAAACATAAAAAACATAAAAGAGATGATAATAATAATAAATATAAAAAGAATAATAGAGAAAATGCTAATATTATAAAATAATGATAATAATAACAACAATAACAAAAGAGAAATATTAATAATAATAATAATAATAATAATAATAAAGGATAAAACATAAAAGAGAAAATAGTAATAAAAATATTTTAAAAAATAATAAAAAAATAGAAAGAATAAAAGACAAAATAATAATAATATTAAATAATAATAATTGTAATAATATTAAAAACGATAAAAAAATAAATAAAAGAGATGATAATAATAATAAATATAAAAAGATTAATAGAGAAAATACTAATAATATTAAATGATGATAATAATAACAACAATAATAAAAAGAGAAATATTATTATTATTAATAATATTATTAATAATAATAAAGGATAAATAGTAATTATAATAATAATGATAAAAAAAATTATAATAAAATTTAAAAAAAGAAAAAGAAAAAAGAGATAATAATAAAAATAATAATAATAATAATAATAAACAATAAAAAGAAGAAAATAAATAATAATATTTATATTAATGATAAAATAATAACAAGAGAATAGTAGACAAATGTTCCCAACTATGAACATTCCCAGGTATGATAATGATACTCAGTGATAGATGGCGTCTATGGGAGGCCTTTTGCGGATACCTTCTAGTTGGCAGGCCATGCTGGGAGTTGTAGTTCTGCCCTCGGTGATGGGTACTATTATACATAATATGGGTACTGATGGGATTCCCATAGTGCATTGCTGTATGGTAAGTGATCAGATCAGATAAAGCCGTCATCTTATCAGCTTCCAGGATTTTCATTCTGCTGAATAGGGAAAGGGAGAGTCAGTCTCTATATATATCTGTACAGCTGATGCCGTTGTGAGGAGAAGAGAGACTTTCCGTCTGATTCAGCGCCTGGCAGATCTGCAGCTCGGTGATGGAGGAAATGATTCCACAGAATGACAGATGGCATCACCAACAAGGAAAAACACCAAGTGTTCCTCTCTACACTAATATAACAGTATGACCTCACAGTGATGTCACTGTCCTATAATGAACGGATAGGCTGCATTCTCAGTGATGTCACTGCTCTCTAGTGAATGGATAGGCTGCATTCTCAGTGATGTCACCGCTCTCTAGTGATTGGATAGGCTGCATTCTCAGTGATGTCACCGCTCTCTAGTGATTGGATAGGCTGCATTCTCAGTGATGTCACCGCTCTCTAGTGAATGGATAGGCTGCATTCTCAGTGATGTCACCGCTCTCTAGTGATTGGATAGGCTGCATTCTCAGTGATGTCACCGCTCTCTAGTGAATGGATAGGCTGCATTCTCAGTGATGTCACCGCTCTCTAGTGAATGGATAGGCTGCATTCTCAGTGATGTCACCGCTCTCTAGTGATTGGATAGGCTGAATTCTCAGTGATGTCACTGCTCTCTAGTGAATGGATAGGCTACATTCTCAGTGATGTCACCGCTCTCTAGTGATTGGATAGATTGTTGGTGATGTCACCACTCTCTAGTGAATGTATAGGCTGCATTCTCAGTGATGTCACCGCTCTCTAGTGATTGGATAGGCTGCATTCTCAGTGATGTCACCGCCCCCTAGTGGCTGATTACTGTCCTGCAGGCAGAGATTACACAGAGCCGGCATTGTCAGGGCACCTCACCACCTCATCATCCTCAGGGTTCAGCTCCCGCAGGGCTCCCCGACAGCCATCTCTGAACATGAATTTCGCTCGTTCTGCACATCAGGTGTCAGAGATATCATTTGTTCGGCTTGTTCTACTAGGAGGACCTGTATCATCTGGGTGATGGGGAACCTATCTGGGAGATCTTGCAGGAAAAAAATGTGAGTCGGCCTCCACGTTCCTCCCCGATCACTCTACTGTCAGTCGATCACACAATTATCTCAGTTAGGATTTGGTGGGATCGATCTGGCCTACCCACCTCATTTTACTGCGGCATCACAGAAATGCTGAAGTGATAATGCAGATCAGTGCTGGCAATTCTTGTTATGCTGGAAATGTCATTCAGTGTCAGCGGGAGATTTTTGGTCCTGATGAAGGGGGCTGATAAAGGAGGGGGGGGGGGTAGCCCTGATGAAGGAGGGAGGTTGTTAGTCCCCGAAACCTGTTGGCTGTTTGATTGTAAACCATTACATTTATTTGGACTCTCTATTTGGCGCTCCTTGGTTTTGTTTAAGCTATGAGTATAATGTCGGCTGTCTTCCTCCAAAAAACAATTATTTATTAATCTCACAACATTTAATAAGTAGTGTGAGCAAGATGAAACCGATAACTCAATTGTGTCTATGCAATTTACAAAGAGTAACAGGAATGCTACAATTCCATGTATCTGATAGTAGCAAACTGCCCCCCCCCCCCCCCCACACACACACACACACACACATACACACACACCACCCACTCACCTTTCATAGTTGACTAGTTTTGGAATATCGACCAGGATAGAAGATGCCATCCTCAGGGTCATACTATGAGTTTACAGTTTCTATAGATCTGTCTCCAATGTTCTCCACCTGACATGGCTATTCAACACTTGCTTGAACATCCGTGTCTGACCCCATTCATCTCTGCACTCTGTACGTAGTGCACCCCTAAACCCTGCGCTCTGTAGTTGGTGCACCTCTGAACTCTGTACTCTGTACATAGCGCACCCCTGAACTCTGTACATAGCGCACCCCTTAACTCAGCACTCTGTACATAACGCACCCCTGAACTCTGTACATAGCGCACCCCTGAACTCTGCACTCTGTACATAGCGCACCCCTGAACTCTGTACATAGCGCACCCCTGAACTCTGCACTCTGTACAAAGGGCACCCCTGAACTCTGCGCTCTGTACATAGCGCACCCCTGAACTTTGCACTCTGTACATGGCTCACCCCTGAACTCTGTACTCTGTACATAGCGCACCCCTGAACTCTGCACTCTGTACATAGTGCACCCCTGAACTCTTCACTCTGTATGTAGTACACCCCTGAACTCTGCAATCTGTACATAGTGCACCCCTGAACTCAGTACTCTGTATGTAGTGCACCCCTAAACCCTGCCCTCTGTACCTTGTGCACTCCTGAACTCTTCAATCTGTACATAGCGCACCCCTAAACCCTGCATTCTGTACATAGTGCACCCCTGAACCCCGCACTCTGTACATAGTACACCCCAGAACTCTGCAATCTGTAAATAGCCTACCCCTGAACTCTGCACTCTGTACATAGTGCACCCCTGAACTCTGCATTCTGTACATAGCACACCCCTGAACTCTGCGCTCTGTACATAGTGCACCCCGGAACCCTGCACTCTGTACACAGAACACCCCTGAACTCTGCACTTTGTACACAGCGCACCCCTGAACTCTGAACTCTGTACATAGCAAACCCCTGAACTCTGCACTCTGTACATGGCGCACCCCTGAACTCTGTACATAGCGCACCCCTGAACTCTCCGCTCTGTAGTTAGGGCACTTCTGAACTCTGTACATAGCGCACCCCTTAACTCAGTACTCTGTACGTAGTGTACCCCTAAACCCTGCCCTCTGTACCTCGTGCACTCCTGAACTCTTCAATCTGTACATAGCGTGCCCCTGAACTCTGCACTCTGTACATAGTGCACCCCTGAACCCTGCACTCTGTACATAGCACACCCCTGAACTCTGCACCCTGTACATAGCGCACCCTTGAACTCTGCGCTCTGTACATAGTGCACCCTGGAACCCTGCACTCTGTACATAGTACACCCCTGAACTCTGCACTCTGTACATAGCAAACCCCTGAACTCTGCACTCTGTACATAGCGCACCCCAGAACTCTGCACTCTGTACATAGTGCACCCCAGAACCCTGCACTCTGTACATAGTGTACCCCTGAACTCTGCACTCTGTACATAGTGCACCCCAGAACCCTGCACTCTGTACATAGCGCACCCCAGAACTCTGCACTCTGTACATAGTGCACCCCAGAACCCTGCACTCTGTACATAGTGTACCCCTGAACTCTGCACTATGTAAATAGCGCACCCCTGAAATCTGCACTCTATACGTAGCACAACCCAGATACAACTGGCCTTTTCAGGCCAACCTTACTGCAGATGCAGTAAGGGATGAATTTTAGTTAGGCACCCCTGGGCTAGAATATTAATTTATTATAGCCCACTGGAATAAATGTACGCCCATATACAGAAGACTTTATTAATCCCAAAAGGAAATTGGACAACTGTTGAATTCTGCGCATTTATGTGTAAATTAAGCTCACAAACTCCTCTCCAAATGCAGTTTTGGAATATTTTTTTTTTTTTTTCTAAACACTGCCCTTCAAATACGGATCTAAACGCCTGATGTGCGCAGCCTAACATTAAACTGAGTTTAAAGGCATTAAAAAAAAAAAAGTGCTGGATGCCTGTAAAAGCGACGTTTTTTTTATTGCTGGTGTGCATGAGGCCTTAGCGCTGGTTGTGTATGAGGATATAATATTACATTATTACATTGATTTATCCACAGCGGCTTTTCACAATCTCTGGGTTTACACAAAAATCGTTGATTGGCGCGGTTGTAGGCGCCATATTTCTGCCACCCGCAGTGATCAGAGCTGAGACGGCACAACATCTGCCTCCTGTCTGCCGAGGTGACAGGTTCACTTCGAGCCGCCCTTTGCGTTGAATGATCGCGTTCGCCCCGCTTTGGCTTTTCTGGCTTAGCGGGAAAGTGAAATGATCGAGTTGTACAGATGCTTTCAGGTGAATGGAATGCGGCCTCCCCGTTACTCTCGGCACACGGGCCAGTCGGGGGGTTCTTAATAGATGTGCCAGTAAACAAACCTTTGTTGGTCAGATGGAGCGCAGATGTTTTCCGTATGGATCCCGCGGAACAGAAAACCGAGACGCCAGCAGCTTTTTTTTAAGCCATACGGACCTATCACCCCGATACTTCTCCACCTTATTTTCATTGTTCTGCTGGCCATGGCCTGTTAAATCTGCATCTCTGAATTTTCACCAAGAAGCGTGTCTGAATACATTGTATTTCTTATCCGCCCGGCCGTGACGGGAGAATGGCAGCCGCTAAACCCAAAACATGCGATAATATACCGGCCCACTTAAAAGAAAAATGGACCATCATGGTTTCATACATAAAGCTTTAATGCTGGGAGCAACCTTGATAAGGCAGTACAGCCAGCCCTCCTGTACTGGGCCCGGGCCCCATCAGTTCAAAAGGGGGGCCCAGGCACCTGCTGAACAGGAGGTCTAGCTGTACTGCCTCATTGCATCCCCACGGGAGTTACTAATTGGGTACCTCATGAGGGCATCTCTATTGAAGTTACTGATTGGTTGCCACAAGGGGGCATTCCCATGGGAGTTATTGATCGGCTGCCACAAGGGGGAATTTCCATTGGAGTTACTGATTGGGTGTGTCACAAGGGGGCATTCCCATGGGAGTTATTGATCGGCTGCCACAAGGGGGAATTTCCATTGGAGTTACTGATTGGGTGCCACAAGGGGGCATTCTCATTGGAGTTACTGGTTGGGTGCCACAAGGGGGATTTCCCATTGGAGTTACTGATTGGGTGTGTCACAAGGGGGCATTCCCATGGGAGTTATTGATCGGCTGCCACAAGGGGGAATTTCCATTGGAGTTACTGATTGGGTGCCACAAGGGGGCATTCTCATTGGAGTTACTGGTTGGGTGCCACAAGGGGGATTTCCCATTGGAGTTACTGATTGGGTGTGTCACAAGGGGGCATTCCCATTGGAGTTACTGATTATATGTCACAAGGGGGCATTTCCATTGGAGTTACTGATTGGGTGCCACAAGAGGGCTTTTGCCATTGATTAGGTGCCACAAGGGGGCATTTCCATTGGAGTTATTAATTGGGTGCAACAAGGGAGCATTCACATTGGAGTTACTGCTTAGGTGCACCAAGGGGGCATTCCTATTGGAGTTACTGATTGGGTGCCACAAGGGGACATTACCACTGGAGTTACTGATTGAGTGCCACAGCGGGGCTTTTGCCCTTGATTTGGTGCCACAAGGGGGAATTCCCATTGGAGTTACTGATTGGGTGCCACAAGGGATTTTCATTGGAGTTACTGATTGGGTGCCACAAGATGGCTGCTGCCATTGACTAGGTGCCACAAGGGGGCATTTCCATCAGAGTTATTAATTGGGTGCACCAAGGGGGCATTCCTATTGGAGTTACTGATTGGGTGCCACAAGAGGACATTCCAGTTGGAGTTACTGCTTGGGTGCATCAAGGGGACATTCCCATGAGAGTTACTGATTGGGTACCATAAGGGGGCATTCCCATGGGAGTTACTGATTGGGTGCCACAAGAGGGCTTTTGCTATTAAATAGGTGCCACAAGGAGGTATTTCCATTGGAGTTATTAATTGGGTGCAACAAGGGAGCATTCCCATTGAAGATACTGCTTGGGTGCACCAAGGGGGCTTTCCTATTGGAGTTACTGATTGGGTGCCACAAGGGGGATTTTGCCATTGATTTGGTGCCACAAGGGGGAATTCCCATTGGAGTTACTGACTGGGTGCCACAAGGGGACATTTTCATTGGAGTTACTGCTTGGGTGTCACAAGGAGGCATTCTAGCTTATAGAGGAACCTCGGTTGGGGATGTTGGAGGCTGCTGTTTCACAGCCGACTCCCCACTGTGCATGCATGAGATTTTGCTGTTCTTCTAGACTTGTCCTGCAGCCTCCTGGGGCAGGGACATGTGATGGTCCATGCTCACGTAATTCTTGCCTAGGTGAGAAAAAATAAATACCAATTTTGATGGGGGGGGGTATTGGAACTTCCATTTTTAAGTGAATTCACGTTTTAATTAGAGGCGGGGTTTAGACAGGTTTAGTGGGTGTGGTCTGGATGGGACCACCCAGTCACTGGGTGGGCCTGGGGCAGACCATGGGCAGGGTTAGCTATGTCCCTGATCTGGCGTCTCACCTCTGAGCACCTGACTACTGTAACAGACACATGCACAGTACACATTTCCACGGTCGTGCCGTTATAAATTAGCGCTGGTTCAAAAATGGTGGGAAAATTTTTTTTTTTTTTTCATACATAGACACTCAGAAAAAAAATGCAGTCTAAAATTAGTTTAGATGGGGAGGAGAATAAACCAGCCCCTGCCAGAGGACACTCTACTAATGGAAAATGTTGTCCCATGGCATGGCGGGTGGTAAATTGTCGCGAACCTCGGACAGCCGAAAGTTGGAAAGTTCTGCATGCTTGTGTGATGGAAGGATTTAATGGAAAATCAGGTCGAGAATTCAGGCCGCTTCTTTAAGGTTGCAATTACGTTGGTGCCCGCAGGTATGGAGGTCTTCATTGTTATCTCGTGTTTTCAGCGCCGCCGCCGCCGCGTAGGGTGATTTACAAACACAGGAGCCTGCTGTCCGTGTAGAGATTGGTGGTGGGGCTTCGGTTCTTCGGTGGCCCCCGCTCACCCTCCCGCAGGTCAGAATAAATTCAATTTCTCGTTCCCCGAAGGGCCTGTCGGACTGAGTTACGGGGATGGACGGAGCACCGGGTAGGCAGATCCCGGACATGACTCCGGGCAACGGTGACCCCACCTTAACCCGTCGCAGCCGGCAGTCTCCGAATCCAACGTACTCCTGGTTGACTTCAATTTCACTTGCTAGCCTTTTAGGGCCGCCAATAGAAATCGTGGGGCATCATACAAGACAAGTTGTATGCAAATGGGCCCCAATAAAGTTATCCGCAGCAAACCACCAATTATATTACATTAAAACGCTATGGGGTAGAGCAGGCTTTCCTGTACCGGGCCTGGGCCCCATCAGTTCTGCAGGGGGCCCAGGAACAGGGAGGGGACCCTTTAAGTACCTTTGAGTGCATGTACAGTAATCCCAGGGGCCATGGCTCCGAATGATTAAAGAAAAGTTCCTCATGGGGCCCCATACAAGAGGATTTGTATGCAAATTAGCCCCCAATAAAGTTACCTGCAGTAAACCACCAATTACATTACAATAAAAGGATATGGGGTAGAGCCAGCCCTCCTGTACCGAGCCCGGGCCCCATCATTTCAGCAGGGGGCCCAGGTCAGAGAGGGGACTTTTAAATTTTTTTGGGGGGAATGCATAGTAATCCCAGGGGCCTTGGCTCCCAATGATTAAATAAAAGTTCCTCATGGGGCCCCATACAAGAGGAGTTGTATGCAAATTAGCCCCCAATAAAGTTACCTGCAGTAAACCACCAATTACATTACAATAAAAGGATATGGGGTAGAGCCAGCCCTCCTATACCAAGCCAGGGCCCCATCATTTCAGCAGGGGGCCCAGGTCAGAGAGGGGACTTTTACATTTTTTGGGGGGGAATGCATAGTAATCCCAGGGGCCTTGGCTCCCAATGATTAAATAAAAGTTCCTCATGGGGCCCAATACAAGAGGAGTTCTATGCAAGTGGGCCCCAATCAAGTTATCTGCAGTAAACCACCAATTATATTACAATAAATGGCTAGAGGTTGGAGCCAGCCCTCCTGTACCAAGCCTGGGCCCCATCATTTCAACAGAGGGCTCCGGGGCAGAGAGCGGATTTTTTAAATTTTTGGGGGGGGAATGCACAGTAATCCCAGGGGCCATGGCTCCCAATGATTAAATAAACGTTCCTCATGGGGCCCCATACAAGAGGAGTTGGAGCCAGCCCTCCTGTACCGAGCCTGGGCCCCATCATTTCAACAGGGGGCCCCGGGGCAGAGAGGGGACTTTTTAAAAACCATTGGGGGCATGCACAGTAATCCCGGGGGCTCCCAGCGATTTAAATAAAAGTTCCTTGTGGGGCCCCATACAACCTGCCACGACAGAGCCACCCAAACCCTGCCTGGCCCCAAGTCCCTGCCTTTAAATACCTTATTGCGCATGCACACCAAACCCCGCCCACTGAGGCAGGGGCCAGGAACAGGGAGGGGACTATTTCATTTTTGGGATCAGGCGGAGTAATCCTCCATGCACGGCTCCTGACAAATAAATGAAAGTTCCAGCCTGTCCGGTGGATTGGTTTAGAGGAAGTGGCTGGAACTTTAAGGCCCGGTTCACATCTATGCATGCCGGAAAATCGTCTGACCACAGAGAGACGCGCTTCTCTTTAGCAGACGCGTGGGGGGGGGTGGCATTAACTCCTCACAATCCACATGGCGCCGTGCGACTTGACAAATCTTAATTAGTGCACTATAAAACCGGTGCACAACAGTCAGACTACTTAAAAATTGGATGTATATTGTCCCCTTATAAACTGTAGCTTGGCATCATCTTACCAGGGATGCCTCCTGTCCCCTTCCGGGGGTTTGCGCCATGATGTCGCAGGCTCCACCCCGACACGTTTCGTCACTGTCACGTGACTCCCCGACCTGCCTGCAGAGAAACGTGCTGCTTCTTAGCAGGAGCACAAGGGTGCCATTAATTCATTCATTTGAACAGGCTGCCGCATGACAAACATGCTGGCTGTATTTGGGGCCACCTCAACAATTAATGGCACCACAAGCAGGACATGCGCGAAAAAACACACAAAAGTGGCACTATCTACTCTGAATGTTGAGGTCTGTGGCCACCTTTAGGGCAGGTTTATACTTCATGCGGTGCAGGAAACGTGCGTTTCTACATGCATACCGCAGGTGACATTAATTCTGAAAATGGTTGTAAACCCTTCCATAGCCCCAGTGAACTGACTGGCCTCAGGTGATACACAGACATGAAAGAAATCCTCCTACATAATCTGCAGTCTTCTCTTCTCTACAGTATATCCATTCAAAATACAGAATTTATACAGCTTGTCTGAGCTTTCAGAAAGCAGGGGGTGGGGAGCTGAAGTTACACTCCGAAGAGCTCAGTGAGAGATCACAGGAACAGAGCTGAGGTTGTCAATAACAGGCTGTGTGCTGGAGCTCCCTCCCCTGTCACCATTTATCTCTCGGTGTCAAGAGAACTTGTCAGAAGTGACTCATGCAGATAGCAGAGGAAGGAGGCAGCAGACAGGAATTACATTTAGTGCTCTGGACTGAGACAAGTACACACTATAGAGGGATGTGCTTTGTTCATATTTCATGTTTGAGGTTTACAACCACTTTAATGACACCCCTTTGCATCTAGCAAACACAGGTGTGTTTGTGGCCACCAAAAAAACGCACGGTATTGCAGTACCATGCGGTTTGTTGCAGTGCGATTTTCAAAATCATGCCTGATTAACTCTTTTTTTTTGCGCCTTACTGTGCATGCGGCAGCCTGTTAAAATTAGTGGGCTGTCAAAAAAAAAAAAAAACAGGCTGCCCTGGAATGCCCCCCCCAAATGCATCTATTATGGTGTGAACCGGCCCTTAGGCCCCCATTCACAGAATTTCAGTGACTCCAAAACACAACGCACCTTTGCCTATATTTTAACGGCAACCCCAAATGTGGTGCCATTGTGCCGTGACATCATCATGCAGCAATCCTGGGAAAAACGTGCAGTTAAAAAAAAAAAAAACGCGTTTAAAAAGGAGCGGGAGCTTCTTTTGGGTGACATACAGTGCCTTGAAAAAGTATTCATACCCCTTGAAATTTTCCACATTTTGTCATGTTACAACCAAAAACGAAAATGGACTTTGTGTTGGTCTATCACATAAAATCCCAATAAAATACATTTATGTTTTTGGTTGTAACATGAGAAAATGTGGAGAATTTCAAGGGGTATGAATACTGCCCTATGCGTGAAACGCGTTTCCATGGGTAAATCTTGCTTTAAAAATCATGAGCAGGAACACTCGTTCTCACTACGTGAGGTCTGAAGGGGGCCATACTGTCGTTGCACATCGGTGTTCCTGGGAAGAGCCACCAGTTTGCAGGAGACATTCCTCACCAAAGGTTTTGGGGACATCCAATAAACATAAAACTGGACTACATACAGACTGTGCTAGTGGGACGTTTTTTCCCCCAATACTACGTATTGCGGATTAGAGTAGAAAAGGCGTTTTTATAACCCGTTTTATGTTACGCCATAATGGTTTTTACATTGTGTGTCTAGACAGAGGTATAACGAAAATCCATGGATTCTGGTTCAAAGTCTGAGCACCTGACCCTCATAGATCCCACAAAAATTCTCAGCCAAGTTTCTTCAAATAATGAATTGACTAAATTAGTGTAAATAAAGAGAAAGAAAGAAGGTGCTACGTAGAGAGCTGGAGATGTTTTCCCTGGGCCCCCAGACGTCATGGGGCCAGGTGCATTGGTACCGCTGGCATCTCCTAACATTAGATCCTTGTGTCTAACCTGTGAGTCCACCACAACACTTTGTAGGTCCCACAATCGGCTCTTGTAAATTAGGAAGAACGTGGAATTTTACAAAATTGTTACATCAACTTACACTCACCGGCTACTTTATTAGGTACACCTGTATAATTGCTTGATAACACAAAATGCTAATCAGCCAATCACATGGCAGCAATTTAATGCATTTAGGCATCTAGACGTGGTGAAGTTGACTTGCTGAACCTCAAACCAAGAATCAGAATGGGGGCAGAAAGGGGATTGAAGTGACTTTGAACGTGTCATGGTTGTTGGTGCCAGACGGACTACTCTGAGTATTTCTGGGATTTTCACACACAACCATCTCTCGGAGTTTACAGAGAATGGTGGGAAAAATAGAAAATATCCAGTGAGCGGCAGTTGTGTGGAGGAAAATGCCTTGTTGAGGTCAGAGGAGAATGGGCAGACTGGTTCCAGATGATAGAAAGGCAACAGTAACTCAAATAACCTCTCGTTACACCAAAGGTATGCAGAATATCATCTCTGAACGCAAAACACATCCAACCTTGAAGCAGGTGGGCTACAGCAGCAGAAGACCACACCGGGTGCCACGACTGTCAGCTAACAACAGGAAACTGAGGCTACAATTGGCTCAGATCACCAAAATTGGACAACAGAAGAATGGAAAAACGTTGCCTGGTCTGATGAGTCTGGATTTCAGCTGCTGCATTCAGATGGTGGGGTCAGAATTTGGCGCATGGATCCATCCTGCCTTGTATCACCGGTTCAGGCTGGTGGTGGTGGTGTAATGATGTGGGGCATATTGTCTTGGCACACTTTGGGCCCCTTAGTACCAACTGAGCATGGTTTAATCACCACAGCCTACCTGAGTATTGTTGCTGACCATGTCCATCCCTTTATGACTACAGTGTCCCCATCTTCTGATGGCTCCTTCCAGCAGGATAATCCACCATGTCACAAAGCTCCAATCATCTCACCACTGGACAATGAGGTCCCTGTACTCCAATGACCTCCACACTCACCACATCTCATCCAATAGAGCACCTTTGGGAGGTTGGCATCATGAATGTGCAGCCGACAAATCTGCAGTGATGTTATCATGTCAAGATGGACCAAAATCTCTGAGGAACGTATCCAACACCTTGTTGTATGTATGCCACAAAGAATGAAGGCAAAAGGGGGTCCAACCCGCTACTAGCAAGGAGGACCTAATAAAGTGGTCCCTGAGTGCATGTGACAGCTGGCTAGTGGGAAAAAAATCACAGAACCAAAAGATCTGCTACTTAAGTATTAGCAGAAAGAGCTACATTGTAGAGAAAATAGTTTCCATATGTCCCCTATGTTATACAAACTTTATGTTAGCCTGTGTGGGAACAGCCGGATGAAAGGATGTCCGTTTGGCTGTGCTGTTATTTTAGACTCTCAGCCATTGTTAGGGTGCGTTGTCTGAGACCTCTCATTCGGAAAGGAATTGCATCCAATCCAACCAAATCTACCAAAGCACACACAACAGATACCAAGTCTTCCAGACTAGAAGACTTCCAAAGCTAGGATAGCCAAAACATCAAAGACCCTAAAGTAGAATGGCAGGGAGCATGCCAACAGAGGTACTTAGCGGGAGGTCAAGTAAATTGGCTTCTAGTTTGGGGGCAATCCCATATCTTCCTCAAGAGAGTTAGCCCTGAAGAAGGGGAGAGTCTCTGTTCCATCCAAACCTGTTGGCTTGATTTATTTGTTGCTACTCTCAAAAAATGATACCAGGCACTCCTTTCTACCCACCTTTCCACGTTCAAAAGAGTGCAGTCTTCTAGATCGACCTCTCTGTCTGGCTAACTGCAGACCTACCATCTTGGCCTGGACCTTGCCCAAGATCTCTTTCTACCATGAAGTTTTTTGTCTCAGGCAGTGGCCCCTTAGGGTGGCATACACCAAGGTTCTCCTTAGCCCTGTAGCCCTGTAGTCCTCTGTTAGGTTAGTGTGGATCAAGTTTTTTGGTCAGGAGAGTTAGACTTGTTGGTTGTTTGTCCGGTTTTGGTACAGTACAGCTGACTCAGGATTACAACTAGGGTTTCGGCTTCTTTAACATACATCCTCTTCTGAACCTTTCCTTTTTTTTTGGGTGATGATTTACGCTTATGATGGCCATGGTAAACTAGTGTCCGTTTTGCTGTCCTGGCCTGTTTTAACTCAAGGATGTCCCAGACTCTTTGGCAGCTCAGTAGGCCTGCACTTCCTTGAAATATTTTGCAGTGGAATACTTTAACATTTTTGACAATTAGTCACTAATAGAAAATCCATTGTCAGTACTGTGGTTGCAGCTATTTAGGGCCATCTTTAGCGTGGGGCAAAAGGGGAAACTGCCCCAGGCCCCGTCATTGTTGTGAGGGGCCCAAAGAAGCTGCTTCATGAGTCCATGCTGCCGCAAATAGTTGGTAAGTGGGTTTGGCTATCACTCAAGGGCAGAGTTGAATGTTGGGAGCGCTGGTGACTGGTTGGGTGTTATGTTTGCAGCTTGTGCGGTGATTGGCCAGCTCGGTAAAGTAAGCCTTGTCTGGGGAGAGTGCCTGTCAGTTCCGGGCACAGTCACACCAAGCCCTCTCCCTCACCATGTCAGAGAGGCCACAGAACATGACCCACTGAAGAACTTCTTCGCCGGAGGGTTTGGCGAGGTGTGCCTGGTGTTCTACTGACATCCTCTGGACACTATCAAGGTGAGACAGCTGGAGGGGGGGGGCAATGCAGGGGGTCTGTGGAGGGAAGAGAGGGGGTTCTGTGTACTGATCATTGTAGTATGGGGGAAGGGGTCCTTTGTAATGATGGAGGTAGTATGGGGGAGGATGTCCCGTGTAATGATGGGGTAATATGGGGGAGGGGTCTTGCGTAATGATAGAGGTAGTATGGTGAAGGGGGCCTAAGTAATGATGGGGGAAGGGTCCTGTGTAATCATGGGGGAGGGGGGACCTATGTAATAACCTGGGCATTATGGGGGAGGGGTGTCCTGTGTAATGATGGGGGGGGGGGTAGTATGGGGAAGGGGATCCTTTGTAATGATGGGAAGGGGCAAAATTGCATGGGGGGCTCAAGAAAATGTTTGCCCAGGGCCCAATCAACATTAAAGATGGCCCTGCTAGGGGCAGATACCCTGGGCCCAGTCATTGTGGGGCCCAAAACAGCTGCTCCATGAGCCCGCACTGCCCACAAATAGTTAGCAAGTGGGTTTGGCTATCACTCAGGAGATGAGGGCACAATTGAATGTTTGGGGTGCTGGTGATTGGTTGGGTGTTATGTCTGCAGCCTGTGCGGTGATTGGCCAGCATGGTAAGGAAAACCTTGCCTGAGGAGAGTGCCTGTCAGACCATGCCCCGCTGAAGAACTTCTTTGGCGAGGGGGAGGGTTTGGCAGGGTGTGCCTGGTGTTCTCCTGGCATCCTCTGGACGCTATCAAGGTGAGACTTCCGAAGGGGGGGGGCGCAAAGCAGGGGTCTTTGGAGGGAGGGGGATCCTGTGTAATGATGGGGGTAGTATGGGAGAGGGGGTCTTGCGTAATGATAGTATTATTATGACCTTAGATACACTTTATTCTTCATAGGCCAAGTTTAGATCATACGAATAAACACTCTTTGTCTTTGATCACCAACATGACGGCTCCACAGCTGCTGGAGGACTCGGCTCTGCCTTATCAGACCACCACAAGGATGGCCTCGGAGCCAATTTGCTTTCAGTGGTTTCCAAAGTTTTCAATTCTGATAAGTCCCTAAGATTCTTTAAACCATTTGTGAGGGTTGTATACTTATTTATTCCGGTGTAAACCCTGAAACTTTTATAATCTTTAAAGAACTGGGTCCACGCTACTCGCTGCTTGCCCGTGGTTAATGGTACAAACAGAACAATTTCATAATTATAATACAGGATTGATATAGTCCTAATAGTCTGCACAGAGTTTTACAGAGTAAATTGAGACAGATGAGTAAGAACACAAATCAATACAAGAAGGTTAGGAGGGTCCTGCTCATGGAAGCTTACAATCTAAAAGGGAAGGGCAAGCGATGTAAAAGGGTAATAACTGTGAAGTATGTGCTGGAGAAAGCAAATGTTCAGTTGTTACAGTAGGTGGAGATGGCATTGGCTTCCCTGAAGCCTAAAGGCAGACCGAAAAGGAGGCATCCGGATAGATTGGGGTAGGGAGTTCCAGAAGCTCTGGAGAAGTCCTGGAGGAGTGGAGATGACGGTTTGGGTGATAGTTGGAGATGAGGTTGGTGACGTAGCTCGGGGCAGTTGTGGGTGGCTTTGTATGTTGTTGTTAATATTTTTAATTGATAATGACAGAGAGTGGGGGGTGGCCAATGGAGGGATTGGCAGAAAGGGATGGTGGCCACTGGAGGGATTTGCAGGAATGGGTGGAGGCCAGTGTAAGGATTGGCAGAAAGAGGTGGCTGCCATTGGAGGGATTGGCAGAAAGGGTCAGTGGTCACTGAAGGGATTGACAGAGGGGGTTGGCGGCCATTGGAGAGATTGGCAGAGAGAGGTGGTGGCCAGTGGAGAGATTGGCAGAAAGGGGCAGTGGCCATTGGAGGGATTGGCAGAGAGGGGTGGTGGCCAGTGGAGGGATTGGCAAAGAGGAGTGGTGGCCAGTGGAGGGATTGGCAGAGAGGGGAGATGACCAGTGGAGGGATTGGCAGAGAGAGGCAGTGGCCAATAGAGGGATTGGCAGAGAGGAGTGGTGGCCATTGGAGGAATTGGCAGAAAAGGGGGGTGGTCATTTGAGGGTTTGTCAGAGAGCTGTGGTGGCCATTGGAAGGATTGGCTGAGAGAGGTGGTGGCCAGTGGAGGAACTGGCAGGGAGAGGTGGCGGCCACTGGAAGAATTGGGAGAGAGTGGTAGTGGCCATTGGAGGAATTTGCAGAGGGGGGTGGTCATTGGAGGGATTGGCAGAAAGCTGTGGTGGTCATTGGAAGGATTGGCAGGGAGGGGTGGTGGCCAGTGGAGGGCCTGGCAGAGAGGGGTAGCTGCCATTGGAGGAATTGGCAGCAAGGGGTAGCTGTCATTGGAGGGATTGGCAGAAAGGGGTAGCTGTCATTGGAGGGATTGGCAGAGAGGGGGTGGTCATTGGAGGGATTGGCAAAGAGGGGTGGTGGCTAGTGGAAGGACTGGCAGGGAGGGGTGGTGGCGAGTGGAGGGATTTGCAGAAAGGGGTGGCAGCCATTGGCTGGATTGGCAAAGAGAGGTGGTGGCCATTGAACAGATTGGCAGAGAGGGTGATGGACAGTGAAGGGATTGGCAGAGAGGAGTGGTGGCCAATGGAGGAATTGGCAGACAGGGTTGGGGGGGGGGGGGCAGTCTGCGCAGAGACTGGCCAACAAGGAGGGAGTTGTAGTCAAGGAGAGACATAACCAGGGAATGAATTAGTAGGTTGGTGGTGTCTTTTGGAAAGAAGGGGCCAATTCTGAAAAGATCTGGACAGTGAATGGATATGGAGGCTCAAAGTGAGGTCAGAGGTCCAGGATTACACCCATCACCCTGGCATGTGTTGAGGGACTGATAGTTGTGCTATTGATCTTGATGGAAAAGTCAGGAAAGGGGACACATTGAGGGGGGGGGGAGATTATTTTAATAGCTGTCTACAATGTGCATACTAATAAACATTGGTCCAGCATGGTGGACCCAATCCTTTGGATTCCTTTATATGCATTCAGACTGGTCGAGGTGTGGGACCTGCGGGAGGCCTCTGAGAGCAGAGGGATGTGGGTCCACCAAGGTTCTTTTAATTTTAGGTATACATTCACTTTATCTATTTCTTTTCTACGCCTTTTCCAACCAAGGTCTAGGTCGTGCGCGCCGTCCCTCTAAAAATCTGCCCATAAAGCCTTGAGTTTAAACGACAACGCACAAAAACGGTTCATTCTTTCGCCCGTGAAGGAAAATGCTACCACGCATCGGCTGTGCGAAGAACGAGGAACGCCACCGCTCTCTTCCAGACCCCGCCACCTATAATCGTGCTTTGCATTTGACCCCAATACAAGACAACGGGGGGGGGGGGAATAGAGTGTTAGCTTCTGCCGGTGACCCGTTGGCTCCCGGCGACCAGCGCTTATGTTTCAGCATCCCTATCCATAACACCAGATAATTTTTCTATTTTTTTTTTTTTTTCTCTTTTTCTCTCTCTTTCCTCTGCGCTGCTCCCATTAATCTTAAACTACCCCTTCCCCCACCTTCCTCCTACTTCTCGCTCCCTCTGGAAGCTGCCAGATCTCTGCTTCCTCAAGCAGAAAGTCATGTGACATCTCTCGTGAGCCAGGCCAAAAATTTAAAGCGCACGTCTCAGCCAGGAGAAAAACAAGAAAGATGCCACCGGCGGCCCTTCTTGTTGTTTTTTTTTTTTTTCGATTTTGTTAAATATCCTCATTTTTTTTTTTCTTTTTATTTATTTCAATCGAAGATTTAAACCCTAGCGTGGGAATTAAGGAGGCCTAGCACTGAAGGCTTCAGCCTTTTTCTTGGACACCCGAGTTCTGCCAGCATTGAAGGAGTTAAGATCCAGTCCCACATGTAGATTTATTTTAGATTTTTTTTTTTTTTTTTTGGGGAGGGCGGCAGAGGCTGAGTTATTTATTTATTTATTTTTTTTTTTTCATTTTCGCTATCAGAGCCTGGAGCTTAATTACTGCTGAGACAGACAGAATTTCCAGTTGTTGTCTCCCAGACTCGATAACGTAGAGAAATTTGGTTTCCTCGCCTGCGCAGCTCTTTAATAAAGATAGAAAGTTAAGCGGTGGAGATCCTGCCAAACAGCCAAATGCACATATGAAATACGTCCTGTATATGAGAGCCAATTACCTGCTTGGCCATTCATGTGATTCCGTAAGTCCCCGGCACACACCGTGACCGCGGGGATGGTGACAACGCGTTTTGCCACTGTAGCTTTGCAGCCCTCTTTGTCACATGCCTGCTCATCTGACTATAAATGAGCCTAATCCCATAAGCTGAAGTCTTTCTTGTTCTCGACTCTTCTTTACAGATTCTTCAAGATGGGCGCAAAAAAAACCTTTCATTTAAATGCCACAATGGATGGAGCCGGGGTTGTAATTGGGCGATGGATGGAGCCGGGATGGGATCGGGGGAATGGATGGAGCTGGGATGGGATCGGGGGAATGGATGGAGTCGAGATGGGATCAAGGGAGTGGATGGAGCCAGGATGGGATCAGGGGAATGGATGGTGTCCCCCTCCTCTGCAATACCCATGTTACGACATACCTCGGCCCCGATGTCACCCTCTGGAGGATGTCACCTGGGTGCGGGCTGATCTTCTGGAAGAATGGTCAAACATTCCCATAGACACACTTCTAAACCTTGTGGACGGCCTTCCCAGAAGAGCTGAAGCTGTTATAGCTGCAAAGGGTGGGCCAATTCAGTATTGAACCCTACGGACTAAGACTGGGATGCCATTAAAGTTCATGTGCATGTAAAGGCAGGCGTCCCAATACTTTTGGTAATATAGTGTATTTTCCTCAATAGCCACAAAAGATAAAACCTCAATGGTAGGCGCTCAATGTCCTTGCAAACTGAGATGTTTCCTTGTAAAATTAGCAGTAACATCATCACTGTGTTGCACATAGCCTGTGTAGAGAGAAGAGCTGTGGGCGGGACCTAGCAGGCTTCACCCAATACAGAAAACTACAGGAGGGGGTGGAGACATGCCTAGCGATCGGTCTTTATTAGGCTTCAAAAGTAGGTTTTTCTTAAGCCTGTCAACATTGTGTGCATTATGGAGCCCGGTAGTGTCACATTTGGTGCATTAATGTGTGCTCAAATTTCTTTGCACATCTTTAGGAAGGTCCTGCATGGAGCCAACATTTCACATATCTGCCTCCTGGGCTGGGTCTTTTGGCTGAGACTGGAAGAATTTTTTATACCGGCAGGTTGTCTTACACTTGGGCACCCGAGCATGTGCTTATTTTTGCAGTTATTGCGCGTGCATGTAGCACTCTCTCACAATTAGTAGGGTGTAAGTCCTTGGACCTAAAGGTCTTGAGTTGGCGAGCATATGGTCTTATGGTCAGGTTCTTCCCTTTCCATGGGGGTCTCCCTTTCAGGGAGCACTACCACCTAGTACTTGGGTGAACCTTGCGCTTTTTGCATGTGCATGTAGCATTCTCTTACAATTAGTAGGGTGTAGGTCCTCAGACTTGCCCTGAAGGTCTTGGGTTTGAGTGCATGTGGCTTTATGGTCAGGTTCTCCCTCTCCCATGGTGTCTCACTTCTGGGGAACCCCACCGCCTATACTTGGACGAACCTTGCATTTTTTGCACATGCATGTAGCAGTCCCTCACAATTAGTAGGGTGTAGGTCCTGGGACTTGCCCTAAATATATTGGGTTGGAGAGCATGTGGTCTTATGGTCAGGTTCTCCCCCTACTATGGGGTCTCCCTTCCGGGGAGCCCCACCATCTAGTACTTGGGGGAACCTTGCACTTTTGCAAATACATGTAGCATTCTCTCACAATTAGTAGGGTGTAGGTTCTCAGACCTTCCCTGAAGGTCTTGGGTTGGAGAGCATGTGGCTTTATGGTCAAGTTCTCCCCCTTCCATAGGGTCTAGCTTCTGGGGAGCCCCACCACCTAGTACTTGGGTAAACCTTGCATTTTTTGCACATGCATGTTGCATTCCCTCACAATTAGTAGGGTGTAGGTCCTGGGACTTGCCCCGAAGGTCTTGGGTTGGAGGGCATATGGCCTTATGGTCAGGTTCTCCCCCTTCCATGGGGGTCTAACTTCCAGGGAGCCCAACCATCTAGTACTTGGGTGAACCTTGCGCTTTTTGCATGTGCATGTAGCACTCTCTCACAATTAGTAGGGTGTAGGTCCCCAGACTTGCCCTGAAGGTCTTGGGTTGGAGGGCATGTGGTCTTATGGTCTGGTTCGCTCCCCACTACCAAGCCAGGGTTCAACTGGAACACAAATCTAAAACTAACACACACACAAGGCATTTATCAAGCTTCATTAAAGCTTCAAAAATACATAAAAAAATGTGTGTTAAAGTTGAAGAAAGGGTAAATTAACCCTTACAGATAGCTACAAAGATGAAAGGTGTCAGTGGGAACTTATCTGAGTGGCAGAAATTGCTTGTTGCTCAACCTAGCAACCTCTGGAGGAACCCTAGAGTTCCAAGGAACCATGGTTGAGAAACCCTGAATTTGAACCTTCACAGACATATGGACTGGGCAAGGTTTTCCAAACCTGGGTCCCTGATTGGTATTCCCAACCGATAACCGCAGGCTGAGGAGGAGGGGGGATTGGGGGGCTTTGGCATCACCACCATGCCTCGGATGCTACAGAACCTTGTCCTGCTAACGTCCTCCCCCGAGTTTGCCCCATGCACACTGTAGCCGTGTACCGCCACTAGCAGATGGAATGATCCTTGTACCGCTGCCACATTTGATCTGCCGGGCTGATTTCCCTTGCAGCATGCGATAATGTCTGTAACATCGCTTCTTCGCGGTCACTTTGTGTGATTTAATGATTTTCTGCCTGTGACCTCAGCGGCTCTGTTGCTGTGGAAATGCTACAGTAACGGGCCATGTTTGAACTTCTCACAGCCCCGGCCTTAGTATAGTGTTTATTTATAGTATGAGTAAGCACAGGTGGGCTCTCCACTCTGAGTCCCCCTGACGGGCGATATCATCTGTTGGAGACCATTGAGGACGTGCCAGCCTGGAGGGCAACTTGTTTCTTGCAAATCAGAATCACTGGAGCTGACCGCCGCCGTCCACTTAGAAACCTCCTGGATTTACAGGGAAATTCCAGTTACTAAAACATATGATTGAGGGCTTGCTCACACCATGCACATGTGCGTTGGTGCGCCGAAAAATGCAGTTCAATGGACATGGTGTAAACAAGCTCTAACTAGGCCAATTCTGACACTTCTCTCCTACATGTAAAAAATCATCATCATCAAACATTACTGTATATATATATTATATATATATATATATATATATTTTTTTTTTTTTTTTTTAAGCGGAGACCCTAGAGAATAAAATGGCGGTTGTTGCAATTTGTTATGTCACACAGCATTTGCACAGCAATTTTTCAAATGGAACTTTTTTGGGAAAAAAATACACTTTAATTAATTTAAAAAAAAACACAGTATTTAACCAAATTCTTTTGTACAATGTGAAAGATGAGGTTATGCCGAGTAAATAGATACCTAACATGTCACGCTTTAAAATTGCCTCCACTTGTGGATTGGCGCCAAACTTCGGTATTTTAAAATCTCCATAGGCTGCGATTTAAACATTTTTACAGGTTTCCGGTTTGGAGTTACAGAGGAGGTCTAGTGCTAGAATTATTGCTCTCGCTATAGTGATCGCAGCAATACCTAACAGATGTGGTTCGAACGCCGTTTACATATGCGGGCGCAACCTAGGCATGCCTTCACTTCTGGGGCGCTTTAAAAAAATGCTTTATTTTTGTTATTCAATTTTATGTTATTTTTTTAAATTTTTACACTGTTCCTTTCATTTTTTTTTTAATCACTTTTATTCCTATTACCAGAAATGTAAACATCCCTTGTAATAGGAATAAGGCATGACAGGTCCTCTTTATGGAGACTATTTGTGTCTATAAGACCCCCAGATATCTCCTCTACCCAGAAAACCATGAGATCAACAAAAAAATATTGATCTCTGCTTTCCAGAATAAAAACCTGGCAGTGTTTACATCTGCTAGAGCCGGATGTGATGTCATGACATCGCTTCTGGCCTCCCAAGGTCATAGAGCTGGCCGCGGACCTTTCGGTCCGCAGCCAGCTCTATGGTAATCCGGGCTCCCGGTCACATGGGAGAGACCGGGGGAGGACGGTAAAAGCAATCCAGTGACTGAATATCCGATGGGACTGCTTTTACATTACATGGAATCGCCAGCTGAAAACAAAGATATCTGGATGATGCCTGTAGCTGCACCCGTCATCCAGATACTAGTGGGAAGAATGTTCCTTGCATTGGTGATCAGTGAGAAGAATGTTCCTTACATTGGTGATCAGTGAGAAGAATGTCCCTTACATTGGTGATCAGTGAGAAGAATGTCCCTTACATTGGTGATCAGTGAGAAGAATGTTCCTTACATTGGTGATCAGTGAGAAGAATGTTCCTTACATTGGTGATCAGTGAGAAGAATGTTCCTTACATTGGTGATCAGTGAGAAGAATGTTCCTTACATTGGTGGTCAGTGGGAAGAATGTTCCTTACATTGGTGATCAGTGAGAAGAATGTTCCTTACATTGGTGATCAGTGAGAAGAATGTTCCTTACATTGGTGATCAGTGAGAAGAATGTTCCTTACATTGGTGGTCAGTGGGAAGAATGTTCCTTACATTGGTGATCAGTGAGAAGAATGTTCCTTACATTGGTGATCAGTGAGAAGAATGTTCCTTACATTGGTGATCAGTGAGAAGAATGTTCCTTACATTGGTGATCAGTGAGAAGAATGTTCCTTACATTGGTGGTCAGTGGGAAGAATGTTCCTTACATTGGTGATCAGTGAGAAGAATGTTCCTTACATTGATGATCAGTGAGAAGAATGTTCCTTACATTGGTGATCAGTGAGAAGAATGCTCCTTACATTGGTGATCAGTGGGAAGAATGTTCCTTACATTGGTGATCAGTGAGAAGAATGTTCCTTACATTGGTGATCAGTGGGAAGAATGTTCCTTACATTGGTGATCAGTGAGAAGAATGTTCCTTACATTGGTGATCAGTGGGAAGAATGTTCCTTACATTGGTGATCAGTGGGAAGAATGTTCCTTACATTGGAGGTCAGTGAGAAAAATGTTCCTTACATTGGTGATCAGTGAGAAGAATGCTCCTTACATTGGTGATCAGTGAGAAGAATGTTCCTTACATTGGAGGTCAGTGAGAAAAATGTTCCTTACATTGGTGATCAGTGAGAAGAATGTTCCTTACATTGGTGATCAGTGGGAAGAATGTTCCTTACACTGGTGGTCAGTGAGAAGAATGTTCCTTACATTGGTGATCGGTGAGAAGAATGTTCCTTACACTGGTGATCAGTGAGAAGAATGTTCCTTACATTGGAGGTCAGTGAGAAGAATGTTCCTTACATTGGTGATCAGTGAGAAGAATGCTCCTTACATTGGTGATCAGTGGGAAGAATGTTCCTTACATTGGTGATCAGTGAGAAGAATGTTCCTTACATTGGTGATCAGTGAGAAGAATGTTCCTTACATTGATGATCAGTGAGAAGAATGTTCCTTACATTGGTGATCAGTGGGAAGAATGTTCCTTACATTGGTGATCAGTGAGAAGAATGTTCCTTACATTGGTGATCAGTGGGAAGAATGTTCCTTACATTGGTGATCAGTGAGAAGAATGTTCCTTACATTGGAGGTCAGTGAGAAGAATGTTCCTTACATTGGTGATCAGTGAGAAGAATGCTCCTTACATTGGTGATCAGTGGGAAGAATGTTCCTTACATTGGTGATCAGTGAGAAGAATGTTCCTTACATTGGTGATCAGTGAGAAGAATGTTCCTTACATTGATGATCAGTGAGAAGAATGTTCCTTACATTGGTGATCAGTGGGAAGAATGTTCCTTACATTGGTGATCGGTGAGAAGAATGTTCCTTACATTGGTGATCAGTGAGAAAAATGTTCCTTACATTGGAGGTCAGTGAGAAGAATGTTCCTTACATTGGTGATCAGTGAGAAGAATGCTCCTTACATTGGTGATCAGTGGGAAGAATGTTCCTTACATTGGTGATCAGTGAGAAGAATGTTCCTTACATTGGTGATCAGTGAGAAGAATGTTCCTTACATTGATGATCAGTGAGAAGAATGTTCCTTACATTGGTGATCAGTGGGAAGAATGTTCCTTACATTGGTGATCAGTGAGAAGAATGTTCCTTACATTGGTGATCAGTGGGAAGAATGTCCCTTACATTGGTGATCAGTGAGAAGAATGTTCCTTACATTGGTGATCAGTGGGAAGAATGTTCCTTACATTGGTGATCAGTGAGAAGAATGTTCCTTACATTGGTGATCAGTGAGAAGAATGTCCCTTACATTGGTGATCAGTGGGAAGAATGTTCCTTACATTGGTGATCAGTGGGAAGAATGTTCCTTACATTGGTGATCAGTGAGAAGAATGTTCCTTACATTGGTGATCAGTGAGAAGAATGTTCCTTACATTGGTGATCAGTGAGAAGAATGCTCCTTACATTGGTGATCAGTGAGAAGAATGTTCCTTACATTGGTGATCAGTGAGAAGAATGCTCCTTACATTGGTGATCAGTGAGAAGAATGTCCCTTACATTGGTGATCAGTGAGAAGAATGCTCCTTACATTGGTGATCAGTGAGAAGAATGTTCCTTACATCGGAGGTCAGTGAGAAGAATGTTCCTTACATTGGTGATCAGTGGGAAGAATGTTCCTTACATTGGTGATCAGTGAGAAGAATGTTCCTTACATTGGTGGTCAGTGAGAAGAATGTTCCTTACATTGGTGATCAGTGAGAAGAATGTTCCTTACATTGGTGATCAGTGAGAAGAATGTTCCTTACATTGGTGATCAGTGAGAAGAATGTTCCTTACATTGGTGATCAGTGAGAAGAATGTTCCTTACATTGGTGATCAGTGAGAAGAATGTTCCTTACATTGGTGATCAGTGAGAAGAATGTTCCTTACATTGGTGATCAGTGAGAAGAATGTTCCTTACATTGGTGATCAGTGAGAAGAATGTTCCTTACATTGGTGATCAGTGGGAAGAATGTTCCTTACATTGGTGATCAGTGAGAAGAATGTTCCTTACATTGGTGATCAGTGAGAAGAATGTTCCTTACATTGATGATCAGTGAGAAGAATGTTCCTTACATTGGTGATCAGTGGGAAGAATGTTCCTTACATTGGTGATCGGTGAGAAGAATGTTCCTTACATTGGTGATCAGTGAGAAAAATGTTCCTTACATTGGAGGTCAGTGAGAAGAATGTTCCTTACATTGGTGATCAGTGAGAAGAATGCTCCTTACATTGGTGATCAGTGGGAAGAATGTTCCTTACATTGGTGATCAGTGAGAAGAATGTTCCTTACATTGGTGATCAGTGAGAAGAATGTTCCTTACATTGATGATCAATGAGAAGAATGTTCCTTACATTGGTGATCAGTGGGAAGAATGTTCCTTACATTGGTGATCAGTGAGAAGAATGTTCCTTACATTGGTGATCAGTGGGAAGAATGTTCCTTACATTGGTGATCAGTGAGAAGAATGTCCCTTACATTGGTGATCAGTGAGAAGAATGTTCCTTACATTGGTGATCAGTGAGAAGAATGTTCCTTACATTGGTGATCAGTGAGAAGAATGCTCCTTACATTGGTGATCAGTGAGAAGAATGTTCCTTACATTGGTGATCAGTGAGAAGAATGCTCCTTACATTGGTGATCAGTGAGAAGAATGTCCCTTACATTGGTGATCAGTGAGAAGAATGCTCCTTACATTGGTGATCAGTGAGAAGAATGCTCCTTACATTGGTGATCAGTGAGAAGAATGTTCCTTACATTGGTGATCAGTGAGAAGAATGTTCCTTACATTGGAGGTCAGTGAGAAGAATGTTCCTTACATTGGTGATCAGTGGGAAGAATGTTCCTTACATTGGTGATCAGTGAGAAGAATGTTCCTTACATTGGTGGTCAGTGAGAAGAATGTTCCTTACATTGGTGATCAGTGAGAAGAATGTCCCTTACATTGGTGATCAGTGAGAAGAATGTTCCTTACATTGGTGATCAGTGAGAAGAATGTTCCTTACATTGGTGATCAGTGAGAAGAATGTTCCTTACATTGGTGATCAGTGGGAAGAATGTTCCTTACATTGGTGATCAGTGAGAAGAATGTTCCTTACATTGGTGATCAGTGAGAAGAATGTTCCTTACATTGATGATCAGTGAGAAGAATGTTCCTTACATTGGTGATCAGTGGGAAGAATGTTCCTTACATTGGTGATCGGTGAGAAGAATGTTCCTTACATTGGTGATCAGTGAGAAAAATGTTCCTTACATTGGAGGTCAGTGAGAAGAATGTTCCTTACATTGGTGATCAGTGAGAAGAATGCTCCTTACATTGGTGATCAGTGGGAAGAATGTTCCTTACATTGGTGATCAGTGAGAAGAATGTTCCTTACATTGGTGATCAGTGAGAAGAATGTTCCTTACATTGATGATCAATGAGAAGAATGTTCCTTACATTGGTGATCAGTGGGAAGAATGTTCCTTACATTGGTGATCAGTGAGAAGAATGTTCCTTACATTGGTGATCAGTGGGAAGAATGTTCCTTACATTGGTGATCAGTGAGAAGAATGTCCCTTACATTGGTGATCAGTGAGAAGAATGTTCCTTACATTGGTGATCAGTGAGAAGAATGTTCCTTACATTGGTGATCAGTGAGAAGAATGCTCCTTACATTGGTGATCAGTGAGAAGAATGTTCCTTACATTGGTGATCAGTGAGAAGAATGCTCCTTACATTGGTGATCAGTGAGAAGAATGTCCCTTACATTGGTGATCAGTGAGAAGAATGCTCCTTACATTGGTGATCAGTGAGAAGAATGTCCCTTACATTGGTGATCAGTGAGAAGAATGTTCCTTACATTGGTGATCAGTGAGAAGAATGTTCCTTATATTGGTGGTCATTGGGAAGAATGTTCCTTACATTGGTGATCAGTGAGAAGAATGTTCCTTACATTGGTGATCAGTGAGAAGAATGTTCCTTACATTGGTGATCAGTGAGAAGAATGTCCCTTACATTGGTGATCAGTGAGAAGAATGTTCCTTACATTGGTGATCAGTGAGAAGAATGTTCCTTATATTGGTGGTCATTGGGAAGAATGTTCCTTACATTGGTGATCAGTGAGAAGAATGTTCCTTACATTGGTGATCAGTGAGAAGAATGTTCCTTACATTGGTGATCAGTGGGAAGAATGTTCCTTACATTGGTGATCAGTGAGAAGAATGTCCCTTACATTGGTGATCAGTGAGAAGAATGTTCCTTACATTGGAGATCAGTGAGAAGAATGTTCCTTACATTGGTGATCAGTGGGAAGAATGTTCCTTACATTGGTGGTCAGTGAGAAGAATGTCCCTTACATTGGTGATCAGTGGGAAGAATGTTCCTTACATTGGTGATCAGTGGGAAGAATGCTCTTGGATCTAAGCAGATACCACCCAATAGGAGGACAATCAGCCACATCACAAGGAACTCCTAGCAACCTCTGGAGAAACTCTTGTTCGGAATGGCTGGTGTAGAGTGAGTGCTCACAATTTGCTGTACCATATTTTGTTTTCCAATGAAGCCACTTCAGGCTATGCTGCGTCATGCATGCGAGCGGCCTATACCTTACAACACAGGACAGTTCTTGGTTTGCGCCCAGATTGTTTTCTTTGAGCTGTCTCCATTTTTATTGTTGCCGGCGTCCCCACTGATTAGAATTTTCCTCACTTCATGTTGTATTCTGGGAACAGGAAGTCCCTATCACAAGCAGTAAGTGCCTAATGGAGGTTCTTCCCGGCACTTCCAATAAAAAAAAAAAAAAATGGAAAAATCATCTCCATTGTAATATTATTTATGATGTCTCTTCATCTAATGTCTATACAAACAGTTTTTTTTTTCTCTTTCATATTATTTTCAGTCTGTTTACTGCTGTGAGGATCGCAGAGCTCAGCCCATCCTCATGACACGGATCCATACCGCATCGCCCCGAGCGCCAACCTAGATACTCACATTGTATGGCTAATGAGTGGAGGGAGATCTGTGGCTTCATGGCTCATAGAGCTGCCCACAATGCGGAGATACAATGTATCAGGAGAGACCAGATTTACTAAACAAATTCCTTCCATTCCCTCTGCGTTACTTTGTGGCTTCCTAGAGCTGGTTTTGGGAGTTCAGCGCCACATTTTACGGCACAAGGATTTTGGTCACCGAACAAATTGTATATGAATGAGTTGGCTGAGCGTACCGGGGACTCCATACGTGTGTGGCCAATCGTACGTGTTCATTGTGACTCCCTGGGGGAGGGGTCTCCATGCTTTTCAGTAGGAAGCCCCCCCCAATCAGTGCTTGCCGTAATATCAGGGTCCCCATCACAGTCTCCCCTTACATCAGAGTCCCCATCACAGTCTCCCCTTACATCAGAGTCCCCATCAGAGTCACCTCCTACATCAGAGTCCCCATCAGAGTCACCCCTTACATCAGGGTCCCCATCAGAGTCACCCCTTACATAAGAGTCCCCATCAGAGTCACCCCTTACATCAGAGTCCCCATCAGAGTCACCCCTTACATCAGTGTCCCCATCAGAGTCACCCCTTACATCAGAGTCCCCATCAGAGTCACCCCTTACATCAAAGTCCCCATCAGAGTCAGCCCTTACATCATGGTCCCCATCAGAGTCACCCCTTACATCAGGGTCCCCATCAGAGTCACCCCTTACATCAGGGTCCCCATCAGAGTCACCCCTTACATCATGATCCCCATCAGAGTCACCCCTTACATCAGAGTCCCCATCAGAGTCACCCCTTACATCAGAGTCCCCATCAGAGTCAGCCCTTACATCATGGTCCCCATCAGAGTCACCCCTTACATCAGGGTCCCCATCAGAGTCACCCCTTACAACAAGGTCCCCATCAGAGTCACCCCTTACATCAGTGTCCCCATCAGAGTAACCCCATACATCAGGGTCCCCATCAGAGTCACCCCTTACATCATGGTCCACATCAGAGTCACCCCTTACATGATGGTCCCCATCAGGGTTACCCCCTTACATCAGGGTCCCCATCAGAGTTACCCCTTACATCAGGGTCCCCATCAGAGTTACCCCTTATATCAGTGTCTCCATCAGAGTCATCACTTACATCAGTGTCCCCATCAGAATCACCCCTTACTTCAGGGTCCCCATCAGAGTCTCCCCTTACATGATGGTCCCCATCAGAGTTACCCCTTACATCAGGGTCCCCATCAGAGTTACCCCTTACATCAGGGTCCCCATCAGAGTTACCCCTTACATCAGTGTCCCCATCAGAGTTACCCCTTACATCAGGGTCCCCATCAGAGTTACCCCTTACATCAGGGTCCCCCTCAGAGTTACCCCTTACATCAGGGTCCCCATCAGAGTTACCCCTTACATCAGGGTCCCCATCAGAGTTACCCCTTACATCAGGGTCCCCATCAGAGTTACCCCTTACATCAGGGTCCCCATCAGAGTTACCCCTTACTTCAGGGTCCCCATCAGAGTCACCCCTTACATGATGGTCCCCATCAGAGTTACCCCTTACATCAGGGTCCCCATCAGAGTTACCCCTTACATCAGGGTCCCCATCAGAGTTACCCCTTACTTCAGGGTCCCCATCAGAGTCATCCCTTACATGATGGTCCCCATCAGAGCTACCCCTTACTTCAGGGTCCCCATCAGAGTCACCCCTTACATGATGGTCCCCATCAGAGTTACCCCTTACATCAGTGTCCCCATCAGAGTTACCCCTTACATCAGGGTCCCCATCAGAGTTACCCCTTACATCAGTGTCCCCATCAGAGTCACCTCTTACATCAGAGTCCCCATCAGATTTACCACTTACTTCAGGGCGCCTGCGCAGTAGAGGGGGGTCCTTATCCGCCGAGGGGAACTTTCTCGGCAGAACACCGGCTGTGAATTCCTATGGGCTCACAGTCGGCTCTCCCACTGCGCATGCATGCGTCGTGCTGTGCTCTCTGAATGGAGCCGCAGCCTCCTGGGGTGCGTGACGTGTCCCAGGAGATTTCAGGTTGGGGAAGTGAAGTGGGGGGGGGGGGGGGGGTTGGGGGCAAACATCCACTATGCTCATCTATGAGCGAATGGACATTCCTTTTTTAGGTGAAGTTCTGCTGTAACAAGCAGGTGCCCCCAATATTTTGCCCCCCCCCACTCTCATACATAAAGGTGCTTTTGCATTTGGCAGGAATTGTAACACATCCAGATGTCCAAGGCAGGCGAGTCGTAATTCCCGAAGGGGCGAGCTGCGTGTCCCTGGTGCTATTCACTTAATTATCAACATGTCATTGGGTGACGCTGACCTTGAGAAGTCGCTATTGCAGCGTTTTCAGCCGCTGGATGGCAGACGGGGGGAGGCGAATCTTCCTAGATTTTGTGTGGCGGGTCTCGGAGGAGCATGAGAGCAGCACAGAACATGTAAACACACCGTGACTGTACTGCCAATACCGAGAGCTCATTACCCCCCGGCACACGCCCACGCCGACAGGGACCGCTGGTGGCAGAGGAACCGGATTGGGGAATTAAACCCCCCCTCCCCCCCCCCCCCCCAGCATTGTGCCAGGCCGCTGTCATAGACAGAAATAAACTGGAACACGCCGGAAACGTTCAGGTCAGATCTGCTAACAAAGAGCAAGCCGAGGGAATGAAGGGATTACAGGAAATAAAGATCATCAGAGACTCATAGGGATCAATAATAGATTGTGTGCGCCGATCCACCGCCGGATCAACCGGCATGGCAAACGAGGCATCTGCCAAGTCATAAAGATATGAGAGGAGCCCGTGCTCCTTCCTTCCCCTCATTTATTCTTTGTGTTCTTTTCTATTCTTTCCTTCCAAACCCTCTTTTCCTTCATCACTTTTTCTGCTTCCCTTTCTTCCTTTTTTCTCTTTCCCTACTCTCCTTTCCTCCCGCTCTTCTTTTTTTTTCCTTACAGCCCTATCTACTCATCTCTTCTTTTTTCCTTACAGTCCTATCTACTCATCTCTTCTTTTTTTCTTACAGTCCTATCTACTCATCTCTTCTTTTTTTCTTACAGTCCTATCTACTCATCTCTTCTCTTTTTTCCTTACAGTCCTATCTACTCATCTCTTCTTTTTTCCTTACAGTCCTATCTACTCATCTCTTCTTTTTTTCTTACAGTCCTATCTACTCATCTCTTTTTTTCCCTTACAATCCTATCCACTCATCTCTTCTTTTTTTCCTTACAGTCCTATCTACTCATCTCTTCTTTTTTTCTTTACAGTCCTATCTACTCATCTCTTCTTTTTTCCTTACAGTTCTATCTACTCATCTCTTTTTTCCCTTACAATCCTATCCACTCATCTCTTCTTTTTCCCTTACAGTCCTATCTACTCATCTCTTCTTTTTTCCTTACAGTCCTATCTACTCATCTCTTCTTTTTTCCTTACAGTCCTATCTACTCATCTCTTCTTTTTTCCTTACAGTCCTATCTACTCATCTCTTCTTTTTTCCTTACAGTCCTATCTACTCATCTCTTCTTTTTTCCTTACAGTTCTATCTACTCATCTCTTCTTTTTTTCTTACAGTCCTATCTACTCATCTCTTCTTTTTTCCTTACAGTTCTATCTACTCATCTCTTCTTTTTTTCTTACAGTCATATCTACTCATCTCTTCTTTTTTCCTTACAGTCCTATCTACTCATCTCTTCTTTTTTCCTTATAATCCTATCCACTCATCTCTTCTTTTTTCCTTACAGTTCTATCTACTCATCTCTTCTTTTTTCCTTACAGTCCTATCTACTCATCTCTTCTTTTTTCCTTACAGTCATATCTACTCATCTCTTCTTTTTTCCTTACAGTCATATCTACTCATCTCTTCTTTTTTTCTTTACAGTCCTATCTACTCATCTCTTCTTTTTTCCTTACAGTTCTAGCTACTCATCTCTTCTTTTTTTCTTACAGTCCTATCTACTCATCTCTTCTTTTTTCCTTACAGTTCTATCTACTCATCTCTTCTTTTTTTCTTACAGTCATATCTACTCATCTCTTCTTTTTTCCTTACAGTCCTATCTACTCATCTCTTCTTTTTTCCTTATAATCCTATCCACTCATCTCTTCTTTTTTCCTTACAGTTCTATCTACTCATCTCTTCTTTTTTCCTTACAGTCCTATCTACTCATCTCTTCTTTTTTCCTTACAGTCATATCTACTCATCTCTTCTTTTTTTCTTTACAGTCCTATCTACTCATCTCTTCTTTTTTCCTTACAGTTCTAGCTACTCATCTCTTCTTTTTTCCTTACAGTCCTATCTACTCTTCTCTTCTTTTTTTCTTACAGTCCTATCTACTCATCTCTTCTTTTTTTCCTTACAGTCCTATCTACTCATCTCTTTTTTCCCTTACAATCCTATCCACTCATCTCTTCTTTTTTTCCTTACAGTCCTATCTACTCATCTCTTTTTTCCCTTACAATCCTATCCACTCATCTCTTCTTTTTCCCTTACAGTCCTATCTACTCATCTCTTCTTTTTTCCTTACAGTCCTATCTACTCATCTCTTCTTTTTTCCTTACAGTCCTATCTACTCATCTCTTCTTTTTTCCTTACAGTCCTATCTACTCATCTCTTCTTTTTTCCTTACAGTTCTATCTACTCATCTCTTCTTTTTTTCTTACAGTCCTATCTACTCATCTCTTCTTTTTTCCTTACAGTTCTATCTACTCATCTCTTCTTTTTTTCTTACAGTCATATCTACTCATCTCTTCTTTTTTCCTTACAGTCCTATCTACTCATCTCTTCTTTTTTCCTTATAATCCTATCCACTCATCTCTTCTTTTTTCCTTACAGTTCTATCTACTCATCTCTTCTTTTTTCCTTACAGTCCTATCTACTCATCTCTTCTTTTTTCCTTACAGTCATATCTACTCATCTCTTCTTTTTTTCTTACAGTCCTATGTACTCATCTCTTCTTTTTTCCTTACAGTCCTATCTACTCATCTCTTCTCTTTTCCTTACAGTCCTATCTACTCATCTCTTCTTTTTTCCTTACAGTCCTATCTACTCATCTCTTCTTTTTTTCTTACAGTCCTATCTACTCATCTCTTCTTTTTTTCTTGCAGTCCTATCTACTCATCTCTTTTTTTCCCTTACAATCCTATCCACTCATCTCTTCTTTTTTTCTTTACAGTCCTATCTACTCATCTCTTCTTTTTTCCTTACAGTCCTATCTACTCATCTCTTCTTTTTTCCTTACAGTCCTATCTACTCATCTCTTCTCTTCTATTTCTCCTTCATTTCCTCTATATCCCCCCCCTCCCCTCTTTTTTTCTTCTCTTCTCTCTTTTGCTCATCCTACCTCTCCTTTCCTCAGCCTACTCTCTTTCTTTCTCCCTCCTTCATTCTCTTTTACCCCCTTTCTTCTCCTCCACTTCTCTTCTCCTCCTACTTTTTACTCTCTGACCTTTCCTCTATTTCTTCCCTCTCCTCTCTCTGTTCTTCTCCTCTTATTTTCTCCCTTTCTTCCTACACCCATAATGATTTATTGAACACATCAGTGGCGGCTCGTCCATTAGGGGCGCAGGTGTGCCCCCCTCCCCCCCCCCCAATCCATGCGCCCGGCCCCTAATCTACGAGCGAGCCAGACGCATGGATTTCAATGTTTTTTTATTTTGTTTTTTGAAGCACGTGAATAAAACCAGAGGCTCTAATTCAAAAAAAAAAGTGTGGGCTCAGGGGGCAGAGTGCTGCCCCCTGAGCCCACCCAGTTGTGTGACAATAGCAAATTAATATTTGCTTTTGTCTTCCCGATTCTCCTCCTAAGACCCAATTCGATTGGGCGAGAGGAGAAGCGACCGTATTGGCCGCAGAGGAGGAGACGCAGGGGGAAGCTGCCAAGGAGACGCAGGGGGAAGCTGCTGAGGAGATGCAAGGGGAAGCTGCTGAGGAGGAGACACAGGGGGAAGCTGCCAAGGAGATGACACAAGGGGAAGCTGCCAAGGAGACGCAGGGGGAAGTTGCTGAGGAGGAGACACGGGGAAGCTGCTGAGGAGATGCAGGGGGAAGCTGCTGAGGAGGAGACACAGGGGGAAGCTGCCAAGGAGATGACACAAGGGGAAGCTGCCAAGGAGACGCAGGGGGAAGTTGCTGAGGAGGAGACACAGGGGGAAGCTGCTGAGGAGGAGACACAGGGGGAAGCTGCCGAGGAGACGCAGGGGGAAGCTGCTGAGGAGGAGACACAGGGGGAAGCTGCTGAGGAGGAGACACAGGGGAAAGCTGCCGAGGAGATGCAGGGGGAAGCTGCTGAGGAGGAGACACAGGGGGAAGCTGCTGAGGAGGAGACACAGGGGGAAGCTGCTGAGGAGGAGACACAGGGGGAAGCTGCCAAGGAGACGCAGGGGGAAGTTGCTGAGGAGGAAACACAGGGGGAAGCTGCCAAGGAGACGCAGGGGGAAGTTGTTGAGGAGGAGACACAGGGGGAAGCTGCTGAGGAGATGCAGGAGTAAGCTGCCGAGGAGACGCAGGGGGAAGCTGCTGAGGAGGAGACACAGGGGGAAGCTGCTGAGGAGGAGACACAGGGGGAAGCTGCTGAGGAGGAGACACAGGGGGAAGCTGCCAAGGAGATGCAGGGGGAAGTTGCTGAGGAGGAGACACAGGAGGAAGCTGCCAAGGAGACGCAGGGGGAAGTTGCTGAGGAGGAGACACAGGGGGAAGCTGCTGAGGAGATGCAGGAGTAAGCTGCCGAGGAGACGCAGGGGGAAGCTGCTGAGGAGGAGACACAGGGGGAAGCTGCTGAGGAGGAGACACAGGGGGAAGCTGCTGAGGAGGAGACACAGGGGGAAGCTGCCAAGGAGACGCAGGGGGAAGTTGCTGAGGAGGAGACACAGGGGGAAGCTGCCAAGGAGACGCAGGGGGAAGTTGCTGAGGAGGAGACACAGGGGGAAGCTGCCAAGGAGACGCAGGGGGAAGTTGCTGAGGAGGAGACACAGGGGGAAACTGCTGAGGAGATGCAGGAGTAAGCTGCCGAGGAGACGCAGGGGGAAGCTGCTGAGGAGGAGACACAGGGGGAAGCTGCTGAGGAGGAGACGCAGGGGGAAGTTGCTGAGGAGGAGACACAGGGGGAAGCTGCTGAGGAGGAGACGCAGGGGGTAGTTGCTGAGGAGGAGACACAGGGGGAAGCTGCCAAGGAGACGCAGGGGGAAGTTGCTGAGGAGGAGACACAGGGGGAAGTTGCTGAGGAGGAGACGCAGGGGGAAGCTGCCGAGGAGATGCAGGAGTAAGCTGCCGAGGAGACGCAGGGGGAAGCTGCTGAGGAGGAGACACAAGGGGAAGCTGCCAGGGAGACGCAGGGGGAAGCTGCCGAGGAAACACAGGGGGAAGCTGCCAAGGAGGAGACACAGGGGGAAGCTGCTGAGGAGGAGACACAGGGGGAAGCTGCCGAGGAAACACAGGGGGAAGCTGCCAAGGAGGAGACACAGGGGGAAGCTGCTGAGGAGGAGACACAGGGGGAAGCTGCCGAGGAAACACAGGGGGAAGCTGCCAAGGAGGAGACGCAGGGGGAAGCTGCTGAGGAGGAGACACGGGGGAAGCTGCCAAGGAGACGCAGGGGGAAGCTGCCGAGGAGGAGACACAAGGGGAAGCTGCCGAGGAAACACAGGGGGAAGCTGCTGAGGAGGAGACACAGGGGGAAGCTACCGAGGAGACACAGGGGGAAGCTGCCAGGGAGACGCAGGGGGAAGCTGCCGAGGAAACACAGGGGGAAGCTGCCAAGGAGGAGACACAGGGGGAAGCTGCTGAGGAGGAGACACGGGGAAGCTGCCGAGGAAACACAGGGGGAAGCTGCCAAGGAGGAGACACAGGGGGAAGCTGCTGAGGAGGAGACACAGGGGGAAGCTACCGAGGAGACGCAGGGGGAAGCTGCTGAGGAGGAGACACGGGGGAAGCTGCCAAGGAGACGCAGGGGGAAGCTGCCGAGGAGGAGACACAAGGGGAAGCTGCCGAGGAGGAGACACGGGGGGAAGCTGCCAAGGAGGAGACACAGGGGGAAGCTGCTGAGGAGGAGACACAGGGGGAAGCTGCCGAGGAAACACAGGGGGAAGCTGCCAAGGAGGAGACACAGGGGGAAGCTGCTGAGGAGGAGACACAGGGGGAAGCTGCCGAGGAAACACAGGGGGAAGCTGCCAAGGAGGAGACGCAGGGGGAAGCTGCTGAGGAGGAGACACGGGGGAAGCTGCCAAGGAGACGCAGGGGGAAGCTGCCGAGGAGGGGACACAAGGGGAAGCTGCCGAGGAAACACAGGGGGAAGCTGCCAAGGAGGAGACACAGGGGGAAGCTGCTGAGGAGGAGACACAGGGGGAAGCTACCGAGGAGACACAGGGGGAAGCTGCCAGGGAGACGCAGGGGGAAGCTGCCGAGGAAACACAGGGGGAAGCTGCCAAGGAGGAGACACAGGGGGAAGCTGCTGAGGAGGAGACACAGGGGGAAGCTGCCGAGGAAACACAGGGGGAAGCTGCCAAGGAGGAGACACAGGGGGAAGCTGCTGAGGAGGAGACACAGGGGGAAGCTACCGAGGAGACGCAGGGGGAAGCTGCTGAGGAGGAGACATGGGGGAAGCTGCCAAGGAGACGCAGGGGGAAGCTGCCGAGGAGGAGACACAAGGGGAAGCTGCCGAGGAGGAGACACGGGGGGAAGCTGCCAAGGAGGAGACACAGGGGGAAGCTGCCAAGGAGGAGACACAAGGGGAAGCCACTGAAGCTGCCCACAACCTAGATGGGGTAGGTGCGGGGCCGGTGAGCGACAGGGCGGGAGTTGTGGTGGGTGGTTTGCCAATCGACTGAGCGTTGGGGGGAGGGGGGGATTTTGACTGATGGACGGACCGAATAAGGGGGTGGGGGGTTTGACTGATGGACTGACTGAACGGGGGATTTGGGTGGCAGGTGGCTTGTTTGCTGCCACCAACCCCCCCCCCCCCCCCCCAAAAAAAAAAATGGAGCACCAGCTGCCACTGGAACACATTATATTCTCAGGTACCTTGTCTTGTTTTTCATTTTGTCTCAGCAATGGTACAGCAAAGCTTTATCTTGCGGCACTTAACACACAGCCAATTGCCAACCAAACTCTCCAAAAACATCATTGTGAAAATATGGTACAGCAAGAAACTAAAACATCTCATGTAGGAAGACGTCACAAAACATTTTTCTGTTGTTCATGATAGAAGAGGAAGGATTGTATTCACTGTTGGCTTTTTATTTCTGTCTGTGCATCTGTGGAAGAGATTCCCCCCCCCCCCTTACCTCCCAAAGACATGACAGGAAGGTTTAGATAATCCGCAGAGAGAACCTTTGTCAGCTGTCACCAGAAAACGTGTCACTCCTGCTTCAGTGACATCTGTCCGACACTTCGATAAACATTTCACCCGGGTTCTCGCCTTTCCCCTATACTTCTAATTTCTTTGGCTCCTGGGTTCTCTACAGATTTTCTACTCTTACTGAAGGAAGCCCAAATCTAGAATGAGCCATCACAGCAGTGACTCGTTCTTTAGCAGAGTCTGCCGTTTCAATCAAAGGTGGCTGCAAAGCAAGCTTCTTCTTCTGCTGTGCTGACTCTAAAGAACCCATAGTGCTTTGTGAATTCCTTCTCATGTACTAAAAGTTTTATTGTAAAGCAATATATATATATATATATATATATATATATATATATACACACACAGTATCTCACAAAAGTGAGTACACCCCTCACATTTTCTATCTTTTCATGTGACAACACTGAAGAAATGACACTTGTCTACAATGTAAAGTAGTGAGTGTACAGCTTGTATAAATTTGCTGTCCCCTCAAAATAACTCAACACACAGCCATTAATGTCTAAACCGCTGGCAACAAAAGTCAGTACACCCCTAAGTGAAAATGTCCATATTGGGCCCAATTAGCCATTTTCCCTCCCCGGTGTCATGTGACTCGTTAGTGTTACAAGGTCTCAGGTGTGAAATTGTCCAAATTGGGCCCAAAGTGTCAATATTTTGTGTGGCCACCATTATTTTCCAGCACTGTCTTAACCCTCTTGGGCATGGAGGTCACCAGAACTTCACAGGTTGTCACTGGAGTCCTCTTCCCCTCCTCCATGATGACATCACAGAGCTGGTGGATGTTAGAGACCTTGCGCTCCTCCACCTTCCGTTTGAGGATGTCCCACAGATGATCAATAGGGTTTAGGTCTGGAGACATGCTTGGCCAGTCCATCACCTTTACCCTCAGCTTCTTTAGCAAGGCAGTGGTCATCTTGGAGGTGTGTTTGGGGTGGTTATCATGTTGGAATACTGCCCTGCGGCCCAGTCTCTGAAGGGAGGGGATCATGCTCTGCTTCAGTATGTCACAGTACATGTTGGCATTCATGGTTCCCTCAATGATCTGTAGCCCCCCAGTGCCGGCAGCCCTCATGCAGCCCCAGACCATGACACTCCCACCACCATGCTTGACTGTAGACAAGACACCCTTGTCTTTGTACTCCTCACCTGGTTGATGCCACACACGCTTGTCACCATCTGAACCAAATACGTTTATCTTGGTCTCATCAGACCACAGGACATGGTTCCAGTAATCCATGTCCTTAGTCTGCTTGTCTTCAACAAACTGTTTGCGGACTTTCTTGTGCATCATCTTTAGAAGAGGCTTCCTTCTGGGATGACAGCCATGCAGACCAATTTGATGCAGTGTGCGGCGTATGGTCTGAGCACTGACAGGCTGACCCCCCACCCCTACAACCTCTGCAGCAATGCTGGCAGCACTCATATGTCTATTTCCCAAAGACAACCTCTGGATATGACGCTGATCACGTGACCTCAACTTCTTTGGTGGACCATGGCGAGGCCTGTTCTGAGTGGAACCTGTCCTGTTATACCGCTGTATGGTCTTGGCCACCGTGCTGCAGCTCAGTTTCAGGGTCTTGGCAATCTCCTTATAGCCTAGGCCATCTTTATGTAGAGCAACAAATCTTTTTTTTCAGATCCTCAGAGAGTTCTTTGCCATGAGGTGCCATGTTGAACTTCCAGTGACCAGTATGAGAGAGTGAGAGCGATAACACCAAATTTAACACACCTGCTGCCCATTCACACCTGAGACCTTGTAACACTAACGAGTCACATGACACCGGGGAGGGAAAATGGCTAATTGGGCCCAATTTGGACATTTTCACTTAGGGGTGTACTGACTTTTGTTGCCAGCGGTTTAGACATTAATGGCTGTGTGTTGAGTTATTTTGAGGGGACAGCAAATTTACACTGTTATACAAGCTGTACACTCACTACTTTACATTGTAGACAAGTGTCATTTCTTCAGTGTTGTCACATGAAAAGATAGAAGAAAAGATTTACACAAATGTGAGGGGTGTACTGACTTTTGTGAGATACTGTGTATCATCCATGGACTGAGCTGCTTATCTGCAGTTCAGCAACTAAACAAACCCAAAACCAGTGTGTTTGCAGCAAAACGAAGGTAAAGCTTTTGTTTTCTATGAAGCAGACATCCAATATCTGAGACGAACAAGGCCTGGAATGTGAGCCCCCATGTGAAATCGCAGAGTATGACGACGTATGCAGCGCAGACTCACGTCACCTCGCTGGGACTGTATAAACACATTATCCTGTGTAAGCGTTACCAGCCTGGGAGCCCCAGCCACTTCCTGGCTCACAGACACAGCTCAGGACTCAGATTACCTCTACTGGGGGGGGGGGGGGGGGGGCGAGGGGGGCCCGGGCCCTTCTCACTGCATGCAGGAAAACTGTCCTACAATCCCTCACAGTTCTACACCAAAGCAAGTTTCATAAAGACATGGATGAGCGAGTTTGGGGTGGAGGAACTTGACTGGCCTGCACAGAGTCCTGACCTCAACCCGATAGAACACCTTTGGGATAAATTGGAGCGGAGACTGCGAGCCAGGCCTTCCCATCCAACATCAGTGCCTGACCTCACAAATGCTCTTCTGGAAGAATGGTCAAACATTCCCATAGACACCCTCCTAAACCTTGTGGACGGCCTTCCCAGAAGAGTTGAAGCTGTTATAGCTGCAAAGGGCGGAGCCAACTCAATATTGAACCCTACGGACTAAAGACTGGGATGTCATTAAAGTTCATGTGTGTGTAAAGGCAGGCGTCCCAATACTTCTGATTATATATATATATGGGGTTTTAGGTCATCTTCAGGCCTAAAATGTGGATTGTGACATGTGTGGCAAAAAATGTAAAAAACTGCCAAAACTGCCACCATTTTATTCTACAGGGTCTCTGCTTTTAAAAAAAAAATTACATAAATAAATGTATATTGCATTGCTTATATATATATATATATATAAAATGAGGGAAATAGGTAAAAGTCAGGCCCAAAATGTGGATTTTGTTTTGACATGTGTACAAAAAATGCACAATATTTTTATATATATATATATATATATATATATATATATATATATACACACTATTATATATAGGGCCTATCAGATCTCTTTTGATGGCAGGGAATTTAATTAAAAAAAGAAAGTTTAATTAATCAAAGTGTAATATAAATAAACAAAAAAAATGTAAAAATATAGATTTGATAATCATGTGTGAATATTGTGTGACATAAAAAAGTTGCAACTACCACCATTTTATCCTACAGGGTCCCTGCTTTAAAAAACACAAGAAGGGGTAAAGATATCTCTATATAGATATAATATATAGATATATATATATAATATATATATATATATATATATATATATATATATATATATATATATAGATATAGATATAGATATAGATATAGATATATATTTATATAACTATCTATGATATGAGGGTTTTAGATAATCTTCAGGCCTAAAATGTGGATTTTGACATATGTGCCAAAAAAAATAAAAAAAATAAAAGTAGTTATAATATTGTGACACTTTGGTATCGATTTACTTGAAACAACCTCCTCTTTTACATGTTTACAAAAAGGAGGTTAACATATTGGTATTGTAAAAAAAAAAGTAGATTTGATAATAATGATAATAATTGTGTGGCATAAAAAATTTGCAACTGCCACCATTTTATCCTACAGGGTCCCTGCTTTAAAAAGAAAAGAAAAGAAAATATTTTGGGGGGGGTTTTTAGCTAATCTTCAGGCATAAATGTGGCCTTTGTTTTGACATGTGTATAAAAAATTACACAAAAGAGAACCTGTCACCTGCACTATGCTATTATATATCAGATCTCTTTTGGTGGCACAATTTTTCCTGTTTTTTTTTTTTTCCGGCGGGGGGGGGGGGGGGGGAATATGGGGGGGGGGGGATTTTGACATGTGCGGAAAAAAAAAGCAAAAAATAAATAAAAAATCACTGTGAAGGTTATAGTGGGAGAATGCCATTCTGATGGCAGAAAAAAAAAATGAATAAAAGTTTAATTAATCAGAGTTTAATAAAAAATAAACACACCAGTAATCATGTGTGAATATTGTGTGAGATAAAAAAGTTGCAACTGCCACCATTTTATCCTGCAGGGTCCCTGCTTTAAAAAAACACAAAAAGGAGATAAAGATATCTCTATATAGATACAAAATATATGTATATATATAGATAGATAGATAGATAGATAGATAGATAGATAGATAGATAGATAGATAGATAGATAGATAGATAGATAGATCTTTAAAAAAACATATATATATAGATATATCTATATAGATATAGATATAGATATATCTATATCTATATAGATCTATATATAGATCTATCTATAGATAGATAGATAGATAGATAGATATAGATATATCTATATCTATCTATATATATTTTTTTTTTTTTTTTTTTATTGAGAGGGAGGGGGGGGGGGGGGGCTTAAGTAATCTTCAGGCCTAAAATGTGGATTTTGACATGTGTGAAAAAAAAAAATCACTGTGAAGGTTACAGTGGGAGAATGCCATTCGCTGTCTATATACTGTGTGTATATTTATATATATATTAGTTCAGCTGTTTCTATAAAAATAGAGCTACAAAAACGTGCGAGCGTTGTGTGTTTTTATAATTTGCACATTGTAGAACACACCTTGTACATCTCTCAGCATCGTCTATGGGGATCTGTCACACGAGTTGCAAATTGGTTTCCCAATTAAAAGGAAAGTATTGGGCTTGGTAATGCCGAGAGAAACCACCTGCATGGAGAAAAATCCCCAAAAACACGACTCCAGAGGCTATTTAACAAAAGAAATAAACCTGAAGAAGCGCGCTGTGTCTGTATTATCGGAGTTCTGAAATGTCGGAAGCGTATTTAACAAAAGAGCCAATACTTGCCACATTGTATCATCCTTAAGATACGTTAACCCTCGTGCTGCCAGGGCTGTTTTTGTGCTTTTTTTGCACATATGTACAAGAAAAAAACATTTTGGGCCTGAAGATTACTTAAAACCCCCAAAACACTATATTATTCCTGTACAGAGAAACCCCTAGAGAATAAAATAGTGGTTGTTACAATTTTTTTTTATGTCACATAAATTGACACCATGCCCTTTGCACAATGGTTTATCATGCGTAACGTTTTAGTAAAAAAAAAAATTAAGTTAGTTTCAGGGCACAAAGTCACAATAAAATACCCAATTTTCTGGTAAAATAGAAAAGATGAGGTTGTACCAAGTAAATAGATATCCAACATTTCAAGCTTTAAATTTGCGGTGTGCTGGCAAAACGGTGACAGACTTCAGTTCCCTTATATTTTCCATAGGCAGCTCTTTAAAAGCCCTGACAGTTTGGAGTTAACCATGAATAATGAGTCTAGAATTATTGATCTCATTCCGGCATGTGCAACCATATGTAACACGTGCATCACAAGCAATGTTTTCTTATGTAGGCACCCGACATGTGCGTTTACACTCTTATGTGTGTGCATGTGGGGCAGAGCGGGCTCCCTGTTTTTGGGAAAGGGGTTTTAGGTGTTTTAGATGTAATTGTTTTACATTTTTTTTTTTTTTACTTTCACTCAAAACAAACAAATCCCATGTCAGGGGTGTCAAACTCAATTTCACTGCAGATCACATCGACAATAAAGTTGCCCCTTAAAGAGCCAGTTGTAGCTGGGGTGTGCTATATACACAATGCAGGGTTCAGGGGGTGTGCTATATACAGAATGCAGGGTTCAGGGGTGTGCTATATACAGAATGCAGGGTTCAGGGGTGCGCTATATACAGAATGCAGGGTTCAGGGGTGTGCTATATACAGAATGCAGGGTTCAGGGGTGCGCTATATACAGAATGCAGGGTTCAGGGGTGTGCTATATACAGAATGCAGGGTTCAGGGGTGCGCTATATACATAATGCAGGGTTCAGGGGTGCGCTATATACAGAATGCAGGGTTCAGGGGTGTGCTATATACAGAATGCAGGGTTCAGGTGTGTGCTATATATAGAATGCAGGGTTCAGGGGTGAGCTATATACAGAATGCAGTGTTCAGGGGTGTGCTATATACAGAATGCAGGGTTCAGGGGTGTGCTATATACAGAATGCAGGGTTCAGGGGTGCACTATATACAGATTGCAGGGTTCAGGGGTGCACTATATACAGAATGCAGGGTTCAGGGGTGCGCTATATACAGATTACAGGGTTCAGGAGTGCGCTATATACAGATTGTAGGGTTCAGGGGTGCGCTATGTACAGAATGCAGGGGTGCGCTATATACAGAATTCAGGGTTCAGGGGTGCGCTATATACAGAATTCAGGGTTCAGGGGTGCGCTATATACAGATTGCAGGGTTCAGGGGTGCGCTATATACAGAGTGCAGGGTTCAGGGGTGCGCTATATACAGAATGCAGGGTTCAGGGGTGCGCTATATACAGGATGCAGGGTTCAGGGGTGCGCTATATACAGAATGCAGGGTTCAGGACTGCATTATGTACAGAGTGCAGGGTTCAGGAGTGCATGACGTACAGAGTGCAGAGTTCAGGAGTGCGTTATGTACAGAGTGCAGAGTTCAGGAGTGCATTATGTACAGAGTGCAGAGTTCAGGAGTGCATTATGTACAGAGTGCAGAGTTCAGGAGTGCGCTATGTACAGAGTGCAGGGTTTAAGAATGTGTTACATACAGAGTGCAGATTTCAGGGAGTTTTGTGTGTACAGAGTGCAGAGTTTAGGAATGTGTTACATACAGAGTGCAGGGTTCAGGGGTGCGTTATGTGCAGCATTTGGAAGTGTGTTATGTACAGAGTGCAGAGTTCAGGGGGGTTTGTGTGTACAGATTGCAGAGTTTAGGAGTGTGCTGCATGCAGGGTTTAGGGGTGTGCTATGCACAAATTGCAACCCCAACTCCCCTGCCATGTTCTGGCTCCAAAACTGGATGCAAGACCTACATTGCAAGGCCTGGCAGGTCAGATTCGGCCCATGGGCCTTGTGTTTGACATATGTACCCTATGTGATATAATATTTTTAAGACAGGTTTCAGGAATTATCAGGGGTCTTTTAGACTCCTGATGTCTCCCCTGCCTTCCATTGAAGCTCATGGAGTGCTTATATTAGCTTCTTCTCTGGGTACAAGGGGTCGGGTAAAGTGTCACCAGAAACCGGAAGTGACCTTTTACACGTCGCTTTCGGGTTCATTCCAGCTAGGAGAGATCAGCGAATGAACGTTGCAAATGAATGAGCCGGTCCTGCCTGCTCCCGATCATTCGTACGGACTGAGCGCTGCCGCCCATTGAACATTAAACCCACCGGCTTTGTCACCGCACATATGTGTTTTGAACAACTTTACCGTCTCTATCAACTATATATAACCCCTCCACACACACACACTTTTACAGAATTAGATATTTTGGGGGGGGGGATACCTAATTTTGGGGACCCCTCCCCACACCTGCTTACTTCTAGCCAGAATGACATCTTCTGTGGCCTTTTGGGATAAAAACACATCATGGGGCCCAGGAGGCCGCGGGAACAACGCTGGATCGCCAGGCTGGTCATTAAGATAAGGGGGGGGGGGGCGGGGAATAGAGGGCCCTCTTTAGCTTTATTTTCCAAAATACAAGCAGTGCCTATAGGTTCCTGAATTTGACATGATAACAGCCTCTTGCAGCAGGGCTTGCAGACAGAGAGTGGGAAGCAGCCTAAGGTAGTGCAAGGGGGCACGCTGATAGAGGAGAGAGCAGAGTCACATAGAGATGAGCTGATTTTTGTGCCGAATTCCCTTTTACTGGCCAGCATAGGCGTGTGCACAGGGTGTGCCAGATGTGCCTAGGCACACCCTAATCGCCCTGTGCAGTGCCGATTTCCCCTTATCCGTGGCACCCCCTCTCCCCCCCCTGCAGTGCTGCCAGCTTCTCTGCTCTCCTACTGGCTACTGGGATGTTTTCAGGTTGGAGAGCCAAGGAAGGGGGTCGATTTTTAATTGACCAGACACTTCCTTTTCTGAATGAACACAGTCAGTGATCTGTACCGGTCGCTCCTGGGTTCATTCTTAACTGAAGCATAGTAAACTGTGTGTACTATGCTTCGGTTTGTGAATGAACAGGAAGCCGCTCAGCACAGAGCTCTTTCCATTCATTCACTGTCCAGTGCAGCTGAGGCTGCAGAGAAAAGGATTGAGGAATCCCTGTCCTCAGTCCCTTTCTCTGTCTCAAAACGGAGACATCAAGGGGTCTGTTTAGACCCCTAATATTTCACCAAAGCCCCCCAACGGGGCTCCTAAACAAATTGTAAAAAAATAATAATGTAAATAATAATAAAAATGAAAACTACCGACACCGTCCACTGCTTTGCTTATGTACAGGCGTTTGCGTTTGTGCTCTGGGGTGCGCACATTAACGCAATAGGCCTGCGCGCGGCGATGCTGGCCGGTCACAGCGCGCAGATAGGGAGGAGAACTGTAAGTGAAAGTGAAACCACAGCACAAAATCATCACGTCTCCTGCCCAATTGTCAGGACTGCGTTGTGTGGCAGAGCTGTGCAAATTGCAGGACTGGATGGACAAATACAAAGGATTTGGCAGGTTAAGCAGCTCTCCTGATGAGTATTTATTGGTTTGGTGGAGCTTAGCTTTAAATATTACTAAACAGAAACAATTTTCTCGTATAAAAAAAAAAAAAAAAAAAAAAAAGTTTGATCCGCCGCAAAGTTGCGAACCTGTTACCACGGCTGTCACTTCCATCGCTCATTAAATCTCATGTAGATATCTATTCAATCCTGACAGCTCGCAGCTTTACAGGTCAAGCATTAACAATCGTCCAGAAATCCCCTCATTGTGTACAAACTGCTGGCGGTGGCTAAAATGTATTACCTGCGGTTATGAGAGACGCTCTCCATTATTTATAGGCTGTTTACAGGCGCTGCGTCTTAAAGCGATACTCTTTATATTGGCAGAGCGAAGGATCCATTGTGTACTCGCCGCAAAATCTCCAATCTGTACAAGCAAAAAATAAATGACTCATTTTCAAAGGTAAACAGTTCATCATTTTAGGTGAATATTTTAGGTGAATAATTCATAATTTTAGGTGAATATTCTTTTCCTTTTTTTTTTTTTTTTTTTTTTTTTAAGATTATCAATTAAAACTGAAAATTAGAGAGATAAAAACAAACACACATTAATGTAGAATCCGCAAAAATAAATTTTGTGATTATCAATATTTATTGATAATCACAAAATGTATTTTTTAAATGCAACTAGTGTAAAGTACCTGAATGTGACTTTATGTCAGCTGCTTGCAATGTTTATAAACATTGATCAGAGGGGGGGGGATAGAGATATACAGAGTAACATTGTTTATAAACATTAATCAGGGGGGATATAGAGAGATACAAAGTAACATTGTTTATAAACATTGATCAGACAGGAGATATAGAGATACAAAGTAACATTGTTTATAAACATTGATCAGGGGGGATATAGAGAGATACAAAGTAACATTGTTTATAAACATTAATCAGACAGGAGATATAGAGATACAAAGTAACATTGTTTATAAACATTGATCAGACAGGAGACAGAGAGATACAAAGTAACATTATTTATAAAACAAAGAGAGGAGAGATACAAAATAAAATTGTTTATAAACATTGATCAGAGGGGAGATAGAGAAATACAAAGTAACATTGTTTATAAACATTGATCAGAGGGGAGATAGAGAAATACAAAGTAAAATTGTTTATAAACATTGATCAGAGGGGAGATAGAGAAATACAAAGTAACATTGTTTATAAACATTGATCAGAGGGGAGATAGAGAAATACAAAGTAACATTGTTTACAAACATTGATCAGACAGGAGATATAGAGATACAAAGTAACATAGGGTTTGGTTTACTAACACTGGAGAGTGCAGAATCTGGTGCAGCTGTGCATGGCAGCCAATCAGCTTCGAACTTCAGCTTGTTAGATTAAGCTTTGGCAATAAAACCTGGAAGCTGATTGGTTTCTATGCTGAGCTGCACCAGATTTTGAACTGTACAGTTTTAAGTAAAAAAAAACCCCACTGTTTGTAAACAATGATCAGACTGGTGATAGAGGGATACAAAGTAACCTTGTTTATAAACATTGTTCAGAAGGAGATAGAAAGATACGAACGTAACATTGTTTACAAACATTGATCAGACAGGAGACAGAAAGATACAAAGTAACATTGTTAGTTCTGTATCTACAAGTTAAATAAGTAAAATGTGTTCCTATTTAATCCCTATACTAACCCCTGTTTAAAAGAAGACAAAACAGATTTAATTTTATGGATGAGTCATAATTTGAAAAAGGAGCATTTAGAAATTTTTGACATAAGATACACTGGGGCCCCATTCATATATACATCGGGGCCCCATTCATATATACACCGGGGCCCCATTCATATATACACCGGGGCCCAATTCATATATACACCGGGGCCCCATTCATATATACACCGGGGCCCCATTCATATATACATCGGGGCCCCATTCATATATACACCGGGGCCCAATTCATATGTACACCGGGGCCCCATTCATATATACATCGGGGCCCCATTCATATATACACCGGGGCCCAATTCATATGTACACCGGGGCCCAATTCATATGTACACCGGGGCCCCATTCATATATACATCGGGGCCCCATTCATATATACACTGGGGCCCCATTCATATATACACCGGGGCCCCATTCATATATACACCGGGGCCCCATTCATATATACACTGGGGCCCCATTCATATATACACTGGGGCCCCATTCATATATACACCGGGGCCCCATTCATATATACACCGGGGCCCCATTCATATATACACTGGGGCCCCATTCATATATACACTGGGGCCCCATTCATATGTACACCAGGGCCCCATTCATATGTACACCGGGGCCCCATTCATATGTACACCGGGGCCCAATTCATATATGCATCGGGGGCCCATTCATATGTACACCGGGGGCCCATTCATATATACACCGGGGCCCCATTCATATGTACACCGGGGCCCCATTCATATGTACACCGGGGGCCCCATGACTTACCTCCATATAAATATCAGAAGGATCAGTGTCAGACATACAGCTGCGATGTGCCAATGTCCGCAGAATGACAGATCCCCGGAGCCCCGCCCCCTCCCCGGAGTCACAACGTATCGGCAGTCAGGAGCCATTTATACCTATAAAACGCCTTTCACATTCCCAGTCAGCCGATCCTCAGTCCTCAGTCCTCACCCAGCCGATCCTCAGTCCTCAGTCCTCACCCAGCCGATCCTCAGTCCTCAGTCCTCAGTCCTCACCCAGCCGATCCTCAGTCCTCAGTCCTCAGTCCTCACCCAGCCGATCCTCAGTCCTCAGTCCTCAGTCCTCACCCAGCCGATCCTCAGTCCTCAGTCCTCAGTCCTCAGTCCTCACCCAGCCGATCCTCAGTCCTCAGTCCTCAGTCCTCACCCAGCCGATCCTCAGTCCTCAGTCCTCAATCCTCACCCAGCCCTGTGAATCCCAGAGATTGAAGCAGCTTTCCTGAGGCTTCCCGCAGATTTTCACTTATTTCTTTCCAATCTGTCGGATTATTTGTCTTTTTTTGCTTTCAGAGTTACATTTTCTTTTACAGACGGGCCCAGCGAGAGGAAATATCGCAGCCTCTCACCTCAAGTGACTTATCTTCCTTGTGTCTATGGGAATGTCTGACCATTCTTCCAGAAGAGCATTTGGGAGGTCAGGCACTGATGTTGGACGAGAAGGTCCATAAAAAACATGGATGAGCGAGTTTGGGAGTGGAGGAACTTGACTGGCCTGCACAGAGTCCTGACCTCAACCCGATAGAATACCTTTGAGATGAATTAGAGTGGAGACCGCGAGCCAGGCCTTCCCATCCAACATCAGTGCCTGACCTCACAAATGCTCTTCTGGAAGAACGGTCAAACATTCCCATAGACACCCTCCTAAACCTTGTGGACGGCCTTCCCAGAAGAGTTGAAGCTGTTATAGCTGCAAAGGGCGGAGCCAACTCAATATTGAACCCTACGGACTAAGACTGGGATGTCATTAAAGGTCATGTGCGTGTAAAGGCAGGCGTCCCAATACTTTTGATAATATATATATATATATATATATATATATATATATATATATATATATATATATATATATATATATATACTTTCCCTTAGGGTTAGGGTCAGGGTGCCCCAACACCTGCAATAAACCATTGCGCCCAGGGCAGCCGTCCCTTCTGCCCACCCCTTGTCCCTGGACGTCCTCCAGCCAGGAAATGAGGCGGGGCTCTATCTGACTTTCTGCAGCTTCTAATGCACGTTGTGAGAAGCTCACAGTGTGCAGCGAAAGTCCTTTCAGTCCAGGAGAGGAGCCGGTACAACTGTGCAAGACTGAAGGGGGGGATCTAGAGATCTGTGGACAGCAATAGAAAGGAAATTTGCTTGATTTGTTTGGCTGTATGAAATGAGTGAGGCGCTTGGGATAGCCCTGGGGGGGTCCCGGGGAATGAGGGGGGACAGTTATCATTGTGTGCCGCCGAGACCGTCCAGAGCTGCCGAGTCCGTGCCAGCCAGGCGCCGCGGGCATCCTTTGTTACGGCGAGAAGCTCAGCCAATATATAATGAAGCGTTCGTCTCAATCACTCCTTAGGCCGCGGTGTCAGGGGAGCGCTCATCGAGTGTGAGGAATGCGCCCTTCAACACTCGTATGGTTAGTGACTCCGGAGATTAAAGAGCACCTGTCACACGGTACACGAGGCAGAGTAAGACGAACGTTTTATAGAAGACGTCCTTCATCGCGGCTTCTTACCATCGCTGATCTGCTCCGCTCTTATAGGTGTGGGGCAAATATGGGTCCCCTCCCCCACATGGCGCTGGATTGACCTAATACTATGCACTGTCACATGGGGTACACTTAGCCTGGGGGGCTCATCAATACTGGGGGGGGGGGGGTAAATCCCCCATTCATTCTTCATGGAATGTTGGTTCTTCTACAGAACTTTCTGACAGGTGCACAGGAGAGGCGAGTCTTGTAATAATAAATATATTAATATTAAGATTAGTATAACTGAGTGTTCATTTCCCCTGAATGTCATTATAAATCAGATTTATGTCCTATTCCTCCCACTGACACCAATGATGGGGCACTATTCCTTCCACTGACACCAATGATGGGGCACTATTCCTCCCACTGACACCAATGATGGGGCACTATTCCTTCCACTGACACCAATGATGGGGCACTATTCCTCCCACTGACACCAATGATGGGACACTATTCCTCCCACTGATACCAATGATGGGGCACTATTCCTCCCACTGATACCAATGATGGGACACTATTCCTCCCACTGATACCAGTGATGGGGCACTATTCCTCCCACTGATACCAATGATGGGGCACTATTCCTCCCACTGATACCAATGATGGGGCACTATTCCTTCCACTGACACCAATGATGGGGCACTATTCCTCCCACTGATACCAATGATGGGGCACTATTCCTCCCACTGATACCAATGATGGGGCACTATTCCTCCCACTGATACCAATGATTGGGCACTATTCCTCCCACTGATACCAATGATGGGACACTATTCCTCCCACTGATACCAATGATGGGGCACTATTCCTCCCACTGATACCAATGATGGGACACTATTCCTCCCACTGATACCAGTGATGGGGCACTATTCCTCCCACTGATACCAGTGATGGGGCACTATTCCTCCCACTGATACCAATGATGGGGCACTATTCCTCCCACTGATACCAATGATGGGACACTATTCCTCCCACTGATACCAGTGATGGGGCACTATTCCTCCCACTGATACCAATGATGGGGCACTATTCCTCCCACTGATACCAATGATGGGGCACTATTCCTCCCACTGATACCAATGATGGGGCACTATTCCTCCCACTGATACCAGTGATGGGGCACTATTCCTCCCACTGATACCAATGATGGGGCACTATTCCTCCCACTGACACCAATGATGGGGCACTATTCCTCCCCCTGATACCAATGATGGGGCACTATTCCTCCCACTGACACCAATGATGAAGCACTATTCCTCCCACTGATACCAATGATGGGGCACTATTCCTCCCACTGACACCAATGATGGGGCACTATTCCTCCCGCTGATACCAATGATGGGGCACTATTCCTCCCACTGATACCAAGGATGGGGCACTATTCCCCTCACTGATACCAATGATGGGGCATTATTCCCCTCACTGATACCAATGATGGGGCACTATTCCTCCCACTGATACCAACAATGGGGCACTATTCCACCCACTGATACCAATGATGGGTCACTATTCCACTCACTGATACCAATGATGGGACACTATTCCTCCCACTGATGCCAATGATGGGGAACTATTCCTGCCACTGATACCAACAATGGGGCACTATTCCACCCACTGATACCAATGATGGGGCACTATTCCTCCCACTAATACCAATGATGGGGCACTGTTCCTCCCATTGCTGGCCCTTTGGAGACCCCCGCTGTAGGACACTGCACTGAGGACATGTGCTGTGTAGAAATGATCATTTCGTGGTTGCTGTCGATGAATCAGCCGTCTCCCGGTAATAACAACATGACAGTTTAATTTTCATTTTTATCGCTAAGGTGCCTTTATGTTTTAAAAGCTTATCAGCGCTTTCCTGTGAATGATACAATGAAAAAAAAAGGTCTGTGATAGAAATCTTCAGATCATCTGTGCATGAGTGGCCCATAGATCTCGGGGGTCCGCACCCCAGGAGGGGGATTGTAGTCCATGTGACGTTGTGGTTGTACCCCGCGGTTAATCGGTGAGACGGTACAAACCTGTAATAGAAATTCTGGCCTGTCATCTCTTCTCCTCCTTCAACTCTTATCAGTTTCTTGTCTCTATTTCCCTTTTCATATAATAAAAAGAAATCCGATGAGGGGCCCCCCGTGGCGTTCGCAGCGTATCCCTTCTCCAGGAGATGGTATCAGACCCTCATCACACTCATACGAAGGCTACAGGCAGGTAAAGGAGCTGTCAGCCTTGTGAGCCTTTGTCTGATGTGGAACTACAAAACCCAGCCTGCCTTTCCAGCAGCCTGGCGGTCTTTTGATTTTCACGTACCTGTTCTCGTAGGTTCGCAGGCTCCACCCACTACAGAAAAGTACAGGACGGGGCGGAGACAAGAGCAGTCACTCTGCACAAAGAGAGAGAGTAGAGCTGTGGGAGGGGCCTAACAGGCTCCACCCACTACAGAAAAGTACAGGACAGGGCGGAGACAAGAGCAGTCACTCTGCACAAAAAGAAAGAGTAGAGCTGTGGGAGGGGCCTAACAGGCTCCACCCACTACAGAAAAGTACAGGACGGGGCGGAGACAAGAGCAGTCACCCTGCACAAGGAGAGAGTAGAGCTGTGGGAGGGGCTCACTACAGAAAACTTCAGGAGGGGGCAGAGACAAGACGAGTCCCCTGCACAAGAGGAGGGAGCAGGTTTGTGGAAGGGGCCCAACAGGCTCCACCCACTACAGCAAACAACAGGAGGGGCGGAGACAAGAGCAGTCTGCCTGCAAAGGAGAGAGAGCAGAGCTGTGGGAGAGGCCCAACAGGCTCCACCCACTACAAAAAACTTCAGGAGAGGGCAGAGACAAGAGCAGTCACCCTGTACAAGGAGAGAGAGCAGAGTTGTGGAAGGGGCCCAACAGGCTCCACCCACTACAGAAAAGTACAAGCGAGGGCGGAGACAAGAGCAGTCACCCTGCACAAAGAGAGAGTAGAGCTGTGGAAGGGGCCCAACAGGCTCCACCCACTACAGCAAACAACAGGAGGGGCGGAGACAAGACTAGTCCTCTGCACAAGGAGAGAGAGCAGAGCTGTGGAAGGGGCCCCACAGGCTCCACCCACTGCAGAAAACTTCAGGAGGGGGCAGAGACAAGAGCAGTCACCCTGCACAAGGAGAGAGAGCAAATCTGTGGGAGGGGCCTAGAAGGCTCCACCCACTACATAAAATTACAGGAGTGGGCGGAGACAAGGCCAGTCCCCCTGCACAAGGAGAGAGAGAGAGCAGAGCTGTGGGAGGGGCCCAGGAGGCTTCACCCACTACAGAAAATTAAAGCGGTGGGCGGAGACAAGGCCAGTCACCCTGCACAAGGAGAGAGAGCAGAGCTGTGGGAGGGGCCCAGCAGGCTTCACCCACTACAGAAAATTACAGGAGTGGGCGGAGACAAGAGCAGTTGCCCTGCACAAGGAGAGAGAGCAGAGCTGTGGGAGGGGCCAAACCGGCTCCACCCACTACAGAAGACTTCAGGAGGGGGCGGAGACAAGAGCAGTTGCTCTGCACAAGGAGAGAGAGCAGAGCTGTGGGAGGGGCCAAACCGGCTCCACCCACTACAGAAGACTTCAGAAGGGGCGGAGACAAGAGCAGTCGCCTGCATAAGGAAAGGGGGGCAGCAGTAAGCGGTCTTTATTACCGGAAGTCTCACACTGGATGACTGCTCAGATCTGGAGGAAATACACAAAGTATCAATATTTAGACAAGATTTCAAGACTTCAGCTTTAATAGAGGCAGAAGAATAAAAGCAGCTTTCTTTTTGACCTGCAGTTTTCATGAGCCCTAACAAATGACTGAATTCATCTCTGAAACAATGTAGCAGCTTTTGGTTTGGGTTGAACTTTTTAGCCCTTGTTCCCAGCGGTGCAGCTTTGAAATGGCGCTACTTCAGGAAGCATCACTCCGGTCCTCCAAGGTCATAGAGGCGAACAGAGAAGATCTGGTGACCAGCCACAGGAAGCGTCGGATCGTTTCCCGAGCTCGCCGGTAGAAGCGGTAAGCCCGAGTAACTAGACACGTGCCATTGGTTTCGGGCCGAATGTAAATTCGGATACATTTTTGGTTATTCAGAGATTCAGATGCATCCAAATCTCCATAGTAATGAATTTAGTTGAAATACGTTCAGTTGTGTTTTGTTTATTCGTTTTCTAACGAATTCCAAATTTTTGGAACGATCCGGTCGAAAAATGATCAACTGATTCGAATTCTGTGTGAAGAATAGCTGGTTGTTAAGGAGCGGGCCGGAGTGAGCTGGCCGCCGCGTCCTTAACAACCGATGACTCATCAGCTGTCAGCGGGCTTCCCCACTGACAGCTGAAATGTACAGCTGAACTCCGGCCTCGTCGAAGGCTCCCACCGACTGCCTGTCTGACATTTCTTCAGTAGCGAAGGGCCGGAGCCACCCGATGACATCAGTGGGTGAGCCCGCCCACTTGTGACGTCATCGGCCCAGTATGCCCCGGTCGGTGGCATCACAGGGGATCGGGATCATCAGCTGACGTCATCGATTGACTATTTAAGAAATGTCAGACAGCAGAGCAGGCAGTCAGTGATAGGATTCGACGAGGCTGGAGGTTTTTTTTTTTCTTTTTTCGGGTGCGGTGGGCGTCGTGATTGACGATGGATCTACATCGAGGGACATTGTTTTTTTGTTTTTAATAAAGGAATTGTCAAAAATTTGTGTTGTGTCTTTTATTCACTTTTTTGGTGAATGGGTAGGGGTTACTATGTACCCCATACTCATTCACATGGGGGGGCCAGGATCTGGGGGCCCCCTTGTCAAAGGGGGCTTCTAGATTCCAATAAGCCCCTCGCCCGCAGACCCCCACAACCACCGCCCAGGGTTGTCGGGAATTGGCCCATCAACATGGGGACAAGGTGCTTTGAGGTGGGGGGGCAGAGCCCCCTGGCCTCATAGCACCCCTTCCCATGTTGAGGGCATGTGGCCTGGTATGGGTCAGGAGGGGGGGTGCTCGCTCATCCCCCCCCCCTTTCCAGACCTGTCAGGCTGCATGCTCCCTTAAGAGTCTGGTATGGATTGTGGGTTGGACCCCACGCCATATTTTTTCTCTATATTTTGGCGTGGGGTTCCCCTTAAAACCCCTTTGGGTCTGGAATGGACTGTGGCGGGGGGGGGGGGCACACTGTGTTTTTTTTTTTTTTTGCCGGCATTCTTTTGTTCACATTTTAGCTGTCAGTGGGGAAGCCCGCTGACAGCCGACGAGTCATTGGTTGTTAAGGACGCGGCGGCCGGCTTCCCGTCCCGCTTCTTCACAACCGGCTATTCTTCACACAGAATTTTTTTTTAATCGGTTGATCATTTTTCGACCGATCCGAATTCAAAACGATCGGAAAATTTGGAGTTTATTAAAAATTTCACAAAGGAAGCAAAATTAAAAGAAACTAAAAGGAAATGAATTCCGAAACTAATCAACGAAACAAAGTAACATAACGAATCTATCTGGAAGAAAACTAATTCTTCAGTTCTAGCAACAGGTCTATAAGAAACACCAGCGATCGGCGGGACGGGGGGAGGGGGGGGACACCTCCTGCTGCTTCTGAAAGTGATCCAGCGGCTAATTAGCTACTCAGACTTCTTTCTTGAGAAAGAGAATCACTACCTGAAAAAAATATATATACCGGGGGGGGGGGGGGCTTCATTCATAACCGCTTGCAAAACCCAACACACACACACACACATATATATATATATATATATATATATATACATACATATATATATATATATACACACACATATATATATATATATATATATATATATATATATATATATATACGTATTGCAGTCAGCGAGTGGATACACTTTAAGAATAGACAAGGAAAGGTAAAACAATGTATCAGATGGATTCCTCCGACGCTGTGTTCGCAATCCGGCGTTTTTCCTCAGTCTTGCGTCTGTTTGCAGCCTCGCAATCCTCGGAATGTGGACGATCCCTTTAATACCCATCCGGCTTCGCCTGAGGATGAATGGGATCCAAAGTATAAAATGTCTCCACTCCTCATAAGACACCCGCCATCCCCCTTCCCTCTCATTCGCTCTCCCTCTCGCTTCTGGAACGCTTTTGTCTGCCGCAATCCCCGCCAGGCGCTGAAATCCCTCTTGCTCTTTTCCACAAAGCGGCAAATCAAACAGAAGATCCTTTCAGCCGCTGTCGAAGATCTTCGCTAATCTGCAGCTACCCGAGCGTCAGATCGTTACCTGGCTGGGTGGACCGCGTGCGACTCTTTACTTACTTTCCCGCCACCGCTATGGATGTATCTCACTGTAAAAACCACCATAAGGTCTTTTTTTGGTTCCTCCCATCCCCCCCGCCTCATCAACATTTTTTTTAATTCTTCGTGACATACCTTATGTTAGAATACAATATTAATTTTGTATTTTGTGCAACAACTACATCAACCAGTAAATGGCAATGTTTATACGTTTGTAGCTGCATCTAAGGCAGCCATTCCCAACCAGAGTTCCGTGGAACCCTGAGGTTCCTCCAGAGGTTGCTCGGGGTTCCTTGAGCTGTGGCTGATGAACCACCTATTTGATGATGGCTACAGAGTTCAAGGTTCAGCACCACTTATCAAAGCCAGCAGCATGACACTAAGCATCTTTTTAACTGTCTTTAAGGGTGGCATTCTGAGCACCTCTTTAAGGGGGACATTCTTCCTGTTGACAACCAATATAAGGGGCATTGTTCCTTTAGAGTCCTGATGAATTGGTTTTAGGAAAGGTTCCTCGAGACCTGAAAATTATTTTTGGGGTTCCTCTAGGGTTAAAAGGCTGAGAAAGCCTGATCTAAGGTCTTTTCCTGTTCCTGCCTGCAGTTAAGCAGCAAAAGCCCATTTGGACTTTGTCATGTCTATCCTGTACAGCTATATACAGGATTTCGATCACCTAATTTTAGACCCAATGATGTCATCAACTGGGTCTCCTCGCTTTATGCAGATGGGAGGGGCTGGCAGGGTGCTGTACATAGCTTGCTGAAAACATCACAGTACCAGGGTAGTATGCAAGCAGTGGGCCGGCTCTTGGGAGGAGTTATGCAAATATTAGAAAGGCCTTGACAGGTGGGTGTCAGTCTGGAGGAATGGGCGTTCCTAGGCAGGCTGAATTTGCATAGCTAATGCCCACCTGAGCCTCCATGACTGAGACGTATGAAATCCAATGAATGAAAGGGGCGGGGCCAGGGACAGTCAGGCTTGGGAAAGAAAGAGCTGGACGTCCTCCAGCCAGGAAATGAGGTGGACCTGCTGCAGCTTCTAATGCATATTGTGAGAAGCTCACAGTCTGCAGTGAAATCAGAGTAAGCCATTCAAGAGCCTGTACGACTGAAGGGACGGCTAGTGGTCAGCCACTTGCCGACCGCAATATGTATATATATATATATATATATATATATATATGTATATAAACACACACACATTGTGGTTTGCTGGGGTTATGGTTGAAGCTATCAGTCATAACCCCATTTTTTTTTTTCAGCCGGAAATTCTCTTTCTCATGAAAGCATTCCAAGCGGCAAAGTAGCCACTGGATCGCTTTCAGAAGCAGCAGAAGGGGGCCCCCTCCCCCCCCCACCACCACTGGCTGGTGCTTCTCAGGCTTACCGCTTTTACCGGTGAGCCTGGGAAACGATCCGACGGTTCATGCGGCTTGCCATAGAGGTGAAGAGAGACCAGATCGTCTTTGATCAACTCTATGGCCTTGGAGGACCGGAGCGACGTCATGACATCACTTCCGGTCTAGGGCGGAGGTGAACAATTTTTTTTTTTTAAAGCAAAAGATCTAATTTTTTTTTAAATTTTTTTTTTTTTGGATCTTTTGCTTTAAAAGGTAGAGGAAAGATTTGGGGTCTTCTAGACCTCAGATCTCTCCATAAAGAGGACCTGTCATGCCATATTCCTATTACAAGAGATGTTTACATTCCTTGTAATAGGAATAAAAGTGATTAAAAAAAAATGAAAGGGAGAGTGTAAAAAATTTAAACCATCCGCGCTCGTGCACAGAAGCAAACGCATGCATAAGTCGCGAACACTCATATGTAAACGATGTTCGCTCCACACACGTGAGGTGTCGCCACGAACTTCAAAGCGAGATCAATAATTCTAGCGCTAGACCTCCTCTGGAAAAATGTTTAAAATGTCGCCTATGGAGATTTTTTTAAGTATTGTAGTTTGTTCCCCATCCAGGAGAGTGCGCAATTTTAAAGCGTGACATGTTAGGTATCTATTTACTCGGCGTAACATCATCTTTTATATTTTACAAAAAAAAAAAAAATTAGGTTATATATTGTGTTTTTTTTTTTTTGCATTAAAATTCATTAAAGTGTATTCTTTCCAAAAACAAACTGTGATTGACATAAAATATTGCAACGATCGCCATTTTATTCTCTAGGGTCTCTGATAAAAAAAAAAAAATTATATATAAGGTTTGGGGGTTCTAAGTAATTTTCTAGCAAAAAAATACAGATTTTTACTTGTAAACAACAAAACGTCAGAAAAAGGCCTGGGTCCCTAAGTGGTTAATAAAAGTTGATCATTGTAAGCACCCCTGTCAGTGGTAAATGGTTTGTCTCATCCCTGTAACTGCTACATCTGCAGGACAGTTTGTTCTTTTGAAAAACAGCAGACTTACTGGCCGGATTTTGGGTTTAATTCCGCTATAAAAAGTGTAAATCTGGAGTTGGGCTTTCATTTGTTTGTTGCTAATTAAAAGGGGTGACAACAGAAAGTGGGGAGTCCTCAGTCCCCACCCCCACCTTGCCTCAGCTCTCCCCCCCTTTACCTTAGAGCCCCCACTCCTCCTCTTTTAAATCAGAGTTTTCACCCCACCCCCCTTTTCTTCTGAGTCTTCAGTCCCACACTTTCACATAAGACCCCTTAGTATCCCCCCCCCCCACACTTCCCTTCTTTAAAATCAGAATCTTCCATGCCCCCAACCCCCATCAGAGCCTTCATCCCCCCCACCATCCTTTCACATAAGAGCCCCCAGCAGCTCCCCACCCCTCTGTTAACAACAGGGCTCTCACTTTCACACCAGAGTCCTCAACTGCTCACTCCCTCCACTTTCCCACCAGAGTCCTCAACTGCTCACTCCCTCCACTTTCCCACCAGAGTCCTCAACTGCTCACTCCCTCCACTTTCCCACCAGAGTCCTCAACTGCTCGCTCCCTCCACTTTCCCACCAGAGTCCTCAACTGCCCGCTCCCTCCACTTTCCCACCAGAGTCCTCAACTGCCCGCTCCCTCCACTTTCCCACCAGAGTCCTCAACTGCTTGCTCCCTCCACTTTCACACCAGAGTCCTCAACTGCTCACTCCCTCCACTTACACACCAGAGCCCTCAACTGCTTGCTCCCTCCACTTACACACCAGAGTCCTCAACTGCTCGCTCCCTCCACTTTCCCACCAGAGTCCTCAACTGCTTGCTCCCTCCACTTTCACACCAGAGCCCTCAACTGCTTACTCCCTCCACTTACACACCAGAGCCCTCAACTGCTTGCTCCCTCCACTTACACACCAGAGTCCTCAACTGCTTGCTCCCTCCACTTACACACCAGAGTCCTCAACTGCTTGCTCCCTCCACTTACACACCAGAGTCCTCAACTGCTTGCTCCCTCCACTTTCACACCAGAGTCCTCAACTGCTTGCTCCCTCCACTTACACACCAGAGTCCTCAACTGCTCGCTCCCTCCACTTTCACACCAGAGTCCTCAACTGCTCACTCCCTCCACTTACACACCAGAGTCCTCATCTGCTCACTCCCTCCACTTTCACACCAGAGTCCTCAACTGCCCACTCCCTCCACTTTCACACCAGAGTCCAACTGCTCACTCCCTCCACTTTCACACCAGAGTCCAACTGCTCACTCCCTCCACTTACACACCAGAGTCCTCAGCTGCCCACTCACTCCACGTTCACACCAGAGTCCTCAACTGCCCGCTCTCTCCACTTTCCCACGAGTCCTCAACTGCCCGCTAACTCCACTTTCACACCAGAGTCCTCAACTGCCCGCTCCCTCCACTTTCCCACCAGAGTCCTCAACTGCCCGCTAACTCCACTTTCACACCAGAGTCCTCAACTGCCTGCTCCCTCAACTTTCCCAACAGAGTCCCCAACCGCTGCTCCCTCCACTTTCACATCAGATACCTTAAACCCCACTTATACATCAAGTTCCACAGTCCCACATTGCACAACAATGTCTTTCAACCATCCCCCTTTTAAATCACAGTCCTCAGTCTACCCCCCCCCCTTTACACACACACACACACACACACACACTTTTTAAGACCTCAGCCCCCCTCCCCCCTTCCACATCAGCATCCACATCAGAGTCCTCAGTCCCCCATTGCACAACATAGTCCTCCCCCTTCTAGATCAGAGTCCTCAGTCCCTCCCCTCCCCTCCCTTCATAACATAGTCCTTTTTCAACCCCCCCCCCCCACATACACACACACACACCTTTTAAGTCATCAGCCCTACTTTTACAACAGAGTCCACAACCAGCCTGTCTGCACCATGGAAACAGATAACACTGCACAGAATCCGAGCAGCGGGGACAGCAATAAAAACTTGGAAAAGGGCCAAATCCATCCCCACTCTGTCCAAATGAAAAAAAATTGTCTTTACATGCATTACAAGGGGCACCTGCATGACGAGGGCTAGGTGTCAGGGTTCGCTGAATGTCAGGGTCTGCTGAGACTTGCAGTTCTTCAGCTGCTGGGAGGCTGCAGTTCAGTTCACCACTTGGTTGTAGATTGTCTTCTCCAGGCTGAACTCCATGTTTCGGAGTGACGGGAAGGTGATATGATGCATCTGCTGAGTGACAAATACAATATACAGCAGTAACTGGAACGAGGTCTCAATCATTTGAGGCGGTTTTGTACAGACCTGGCGCGGTGCCTTCGTGCAGGAAATTGTCACTCAGTACCCGCTGTGCCATCCAAGTCTCTGGACTCGGCCTCCATGTTATTCTCATATCACCATAATTTGTTTTTTGTCGCTCCGCTCTGCAACTGGCCAGATGTCGTTATACTAAAGGAGATATTTAGCAGGTTTCTGGCTACCTCCAGTCCAGGAGATGAATCAGCGGTGATAGGCCGGGACCATGACAATATCTTTATTTGCTCAATGACAGGGGACTGCAGGAGATAATGCAAAGACTGCTGGCCAAAATAGCTCTGGAAAAACACATTTAAGAGGCGCTGTGATTTCTGTAGTTATTCCAATGCAAGAAAGTCTTCAAATGAGGCTTTGGTGAGGCTGCTCCTAAAACATGGGCCTCCCTCAGTGGGTACCTGGAAGCAACCTATAGTATAAATATACAAATAGTTACCAAACCACCACCAAGGTGAAAGAGTTCAACGTGCTTTTGATTGTTCATAATAAGTCAGATAAAATGATTCCAACATGTTTCCAGGTGGAAGAACACTACCCCTTCCTTGGGGCTTAGAACAGTGTTTTTCAACCATTTTCCAGGTAAGGCATCCTTCAAAATTTGGCAGAATCTCAGGGCACACCAGTCAATGTAAAAAGTTTGTATGGCAGCGCTCAGTAATGCAGTGTTCAGAGATCCGTAGTTTGTAATGCAGAGAACTTGCAAACTAGTGTACTCTGCGGTACAAACTAGTGAACTCTGTGGTACAAACTAGTGAACGCTGCAGCACAAACTAGTGGACTCTACAGTAAAAACTAGTAAACGCTGCAGTACAAACTAGTGAACGCTGCAGTACAAACTAGTGGACTCTGCAATAAAAACTAGTAAACACTGCAGTACAAACTAGTGAACGCTGCGGTATAAACTAGGTAACGCTGCAGTATAAACTAGTGAACTCTGAACACAGAGAAATCTGCCTTACAAACTACTGAAAATTGCATTACAAAATACTGAACTCTGAACTGTGCATTCAGAGTTCAGTAGTTATAAACACAGAGTTCCCAGATTCAGTAGCAATATTACATACATACAGTTATATTAAGAAAAATACACATACAGCAAAAGGTGTTAAAAATGTGTAACACAGCAATAATGTCACTTCAAGATCTCCAAAAAATTTAAAAAGGTTCCAAGACAAAAATTGTACCTGTCAGGAAAGGTTCCACCTGCTAGTGGCACTGTCGGACATTTGGCTTGCAGTACTGATGTCCACCAGCGGGTGTCCCCTGGCAGTCTGGAACTGTCAGGAAAGGTTTCACCTGCTGGTGGCACTATCTGATTCTTGGGCCGCAGTACTGGCGTCCACCAGCAGGTGTTTCCCGGCAGTGTGGAGCCGACATTATCTCCTGCGATCAGGCGTCACCTAAACCTGATTGCAGGAGATGTGTATTAATACCCGGCAAACACACACACACTTGCCTTGGTATCTTCCTTGCGCCCCGACCTGAACCTGTGAACGCTAAACCTGACCCTGACTCTGAACCTGGTACCTGTGCCCTGTGCCTTAACCTGTCCCTCCTACGTTCCTGTTACCTTTACCTTGCCCTGCAGCCTGATCCATCCATCCTCTCCCTGTCCTGTTTGCTCCCTGTCCCCATCTGCTGACCTCCCGTTGATGACCCTGGCCTGGCTACGTTTATGATTCTGGTATTCCCCATTTATTGTATATACCTGTGTGACTGTTGTTATTTGTGGGTCTCTGGTAGTTGGTTTGTTCTGCACTGTGTTATATTGGAGGTGTTTGTATTTATATTTTTACTTATCTTAATAAATCGCAATATTTTCATTTTGCATGAGTTTGGTTTCCTCTGTTGCTGTCCACGCAGTTCTGGTCACACCTGATTCATGACAGTACCAGATTAAAAGTAATTGTGCTCTACTCACCATGCCCGCAATTAGCTTTGTACCTCCAAGAGCTCAGAGAACTTGCAAACTAGTGAACGCTCTGGTACAAACGAATGAACTCTGCGGTACAAATTAGTGAAAGCTCTGGTACAAACGAATGAACTCTGCGGTATAAACTGGTAAACACTACAGTACAAACTAATGAATGCTGCGATACAAACTCCTGAACTCTGAACACAGAGTTCAGTAGTTTGTAGTGCAAAGTTCAGTATTTTGTAAGGTAGAGAAGTCTGCCTTACAAACTACTGAACTTTGCATTACAAAATACTGAACTCCGAACTGTGCGTTCAGAGTTCAGTATTTGTAAGCACAGGTTTCCCAGACTTGGTAGCAAAAAAAAAATACACAAAAAGCTAAAGGTGTTAAAAATGCAAGATTATCACTTCAAGATCTCCAAAAAAAAAAAGATGTTACAAGCCAAAAACTGTGCCAGATTCAAAGTAATTGTGCTCTACTACCCATGCCCACAATTAGCCTTGTACCTCCAAGAGCTCAGAGGAGCACATATGCAGCCCGCTGACCAGCCTTTTCCTGGTCTATCTCTCACAGCGTGCATTGCTTACACAGCTTGCACAGCCAGGCAGAAGAGTGGCACCCTGAGTTCCCAGTAGGCACCTGTACCAAGTGGTTCCTGTAAGCCGTGCTTGCACCCGACAAGTCCTTAGCAACCAATGACGTCATTGGTTGGCTGGATGAGGGAGCCTCAAGTAGCCTTCACAGTACTTGAAGATTTCATTTCATTTTTATGCTAGAAAATTACTCAGAACCCCCAAGCATTAGATAGATATATATAATATATATATATATATATATATATATATATATATATATATATATATATTTTTTTTAGCAGAGATCCTAGGGCAGTGATGGTGAACCTTGGCACCCCAGATGTTTTGGAACTACATTTCCCATGATGCTCATGCACTCTGCAGTGTAGTTGAGCATCATGGGAAATGTAGTTCCAAAACATCTGGGGTGCCAAGATTCGCCATCACTGTCCTAGGGAATAAAATGGCGGTCATTGCAATTTTTTATGTCGCACGGTATTTGCGCAGCAATTTTTCAAACATTTTTTTTGGGGGGAAAAAAAAAGACTTTCATGAATTAAAACAAACAAAATACAATATTTACCCCAATTTTTTTATATAATGTGAAAGATGATGTTATGTTGAGTAAATAGATACCTAACATGTCACGCTTTAAAATTGCGCACATTTGTGGAATAGCGCCAAACTTCGGTACTTAAAAATCTCCATAGGCGACACTTTTTTACAGGCTACCAGTTTAGAGTTAAAGAGGAGGTCTTGTGCTAGAATTATTGCTCTCACTCTAATGTTCGGGACGATACCTCACATGTGTGATTTGAATATCGTTTACATATGCGGGCACCACCTACATAAGCGTTCGTTTCTGCATGTGAGCATGAGGGGATGAGGGCGCTTTGCTTTTTTTTTTTTTTTTTTATTGTTTATTTAATTCTTTAATTTTTACACTTTCTCTTTAATTTGTATATTTTTGGTCAATTTTATTTCTGTTACAAGGAATGTAAACATCCCTTGTAATAGGAATACGGCATGACAGGTCCTCTTATTTGAGAGATCTGGGGGTCTATAACTCCCCAGGTATGTCCTCTATGCTGGAAAGCCTGAAAAAATCTATCTCAGGCTTTCCAGCTAAAAAAAACAGCAGTGTTTACATCTGCCGGCGCCAGAAGTGAATTTATGACGTAGATTCCGGCCCCCAAGGGTCATAGAGCTGGCCAGGAACCATCTGGTCCCCAGGCAACTCTATGGTAAACCGCCCCAGCACCAGAGGCACCAAAGGTCTTTTAAATTGCAGGGAATCGCCGGCTGAAAAAAAACATATCTGAATGATGCCTGTAGCTGCACCCGTCATGCAGATATCTCCACTTCAAATCCCCGACATCATATGATGTCAACCCAGGGGAAGTGGTTAAAAAGCAACAAACCGGCAACGCTGCTAAAAAAAAAGGCCTGAGCCAGTAGGTAAAAATATTTAATCCGTAACTGCCTGCCTTAGTTGGGACAGTTTTTTATCATTTTGTCCCCGAGGACACTTGATGGCACCCCAGGGAGCCGCGCCACCCCGGTGGAGAAATGCTGACTTAGAAGAATAGGACTTGAAGGACTTCAATAGACTGTTATGACACCCGTCCTGATGCAAAGGTTAGCATTTATAGCTGGCGAGTGTTGCTTCACCATTCACCCTTTCCCTCAAGGCAAGTAGGCCTACGGGTACGTGGTTGCCCCCAGCTCTTGGTACACAATGCTATGGTATCTGGCCTAATTTCACAAGGAATGAAGTGATGGTAACAGAAAAGTGTAATAGTAAAAGATGTGCTGCGCTACAGTTCCAGAAGTGTCCCAAAGGTGCAAAAACTCTTGTAATAAAATGATGAAAAAAGATGGATCAGTCTTCAAACCGCAGTCAATATGCTCCACCACCACCCAAGAGAGCCTTGAATCTGTTTACCAAATGGATATGACTCTCATGTTCTAAAAATTCACATTACATTTTATATAAGTTCATTTTGGGTAACTTCATCGGTCTTCTACCCATCCGCTCTATAGAAACCGATCTCACGCCAGTGAGAAATGCCACCACTTCTCTCACCAGCTCAGAGGTCAATGCGTGCAGGTAAGGTAAGTACCCAGAAAAAGAAAACCATATGCTCTATAATAGAAGTAGATAAAATTACACTCACATTGGATAAAAATCTCAGCGTTCTTAAAATGACCAAACTCCGGCTAACATTGCAATTTTCCTCTTAACTTCAGGTAAGACATGATGACGTCACAACAGGCTCTGCCCTACGTGTTTCGTCATACCTGACGTCTTCTGAAGCATGCAACGGATAGCTAGAAAAATCGATGAAGCTGGCCCAAAATTGACTTTGTATAAAGCGTAATGTGGCTCTTTATAACTTGAGAGTCATATCCATTTAGTAAGCAGATTCAAGTTTCTCTTGGGTGGTGGTGGAGCACATTAGCTGCAGTTTGTTTGAAGATTGATCTGTTTTTATTCGCCGTTTTATCTTTGTGACACTTTATAGTTCACAGGTTTATTTTTTGGAACTGCAGCGCAGCACATCTTTTACTATTACTTGTTGCTATTATAAATATCTCATAGGGAGCTGGTAGCTCTTTTATAATTGTCTTTGAGTAAAAAAGACAGTAGAAGAGTATTGATACAAAAGTCCAGAGGCTGGTAGTGGTAGAGACAACTCAAGGTCAGGGCAGGTAGCAGACACAGAAACAGTCCAAAGCCAAGGCAGGCAGCAAAAAAGTGAAATTCAGAAAAAGTCAGATCAAAGACAGGCAACATTCGGAAGGATTAGTTCATTATCCAAGCCCAAGGTCAAAGGCAGACAGCGATCTGAAGGAGTCCATATTCCAAGCCCGATGTCAAAGGCAGATAGCAATCTGGAAGAGAAATGTATTTTCCAAGCCCAAAGTCAAAGGCAGGCAGTCATCTGAAAAAGTTGTCCATATTCTAAGCCCGAGGTTAAAAGTAGGCAGAAATCTGAAGGAGTCATCCATAGTCCAAGACCAAGTTCAAAGGCAGACAAGCAATCTGGAAGAGAAGTGCATATTCCAAACAGGGATATGCTCTAACCAAATGGATCAATGTTTAGTCTGGTGTAGAGTGGTCCATATTCCAAGCCAGAGGTCAAAGGCAGGCAGCAGTCAAAAGGAGTCCTCCATATTCCAAGTCTGAGGTCAAAGGCAGGCAACAATCTAAAGAAGCAGTCCATTTTCCAAGCCAGAGGTCGAAGGCAGGCAGCAATTTGAAAAAGTAGTCCATATTCTAAACCCAAGGTTCAAGTTAAGCAGCAATCTGAAATAGTCATCCATATTCCAAGCCTGAGCTCAAAGGCAGGCAGCTATTCGAAAGAGTTGTCCATATTACAAGCCCAAGGTCAAAGGCAGACAGCAATCTGAAGGAGTAGTCCATATTCCAAGATCGAGGTCAAATGCAGACAGCAGTCTGAAAGAGCTGTCCATATTTCAAACCCGAGGCCAAAGGCAGACAGCAATCTGAAAGATAGTCCATATTCGAAGCCCGAGGTCAAAGGCAGACAGCAATCTGAAGTAGTCCATATTCCAAGCCTGAGGTCAAAGGCAGACAGCAATCTGAAGTAGTCCATATTCCAAGCCTGAGGTCAAAGGCAGACAGCAATCTGAAGTAGTCCATATTCCAAGCCCGAGGTCAAAGGCAAATAGCAATCTGGAAGAGAAATGTATTTTCCAAGCCCAAGGTCAAAGGCAGGCAGTCATCTGAAAAAGTTGTCCATATTCTAAGCCTGAGTTTAAAAGCAGGCAACAATCTGAAGAAGTCATCCATATTCCAAGACCAAGTTCAAAGGCAGACAAGCAATCTGGAAGAGAAGTGCATATTCCAAACAGGGATATGCTCTAACCAAATGGATCAATATTTAGTCCAGTGTAGAACCTCCTTTTAGATTGGGATTAGAAGTGTAATTTATAACAACGTATAATAATAATAATATATAACAAAACCTTTCCAATCCAAAAGGAGGTTTTGTACCAGATCAATCCATTTAGTTCTCATTTCCTTTGAGTCTATTCAGGTCCTTATTCCATTCTTCTAAACCCTGATGAAAGGGGAGCCTCAACTCATCAACCTCACCACTCTTCTGGCTCATTGAGTACCACTACTCTTGTCGGTCATTGGATGTCAGACTTCTGGCTTGAAATTATAATGCTACCCCTCTCCAGCCAGGCCATGTTCTTCACTGATTTCCAGATACTACCATCAAAAATGTTCCCACTCTTCACATGAACTTCTCCTCTTCTCCACCCAACTCACCACTTCCAATGGGCTTTACCATTTCTTGGAATTCTTTCCTGCATTCTGCTCAGCTCCCTCCAACCTCTCAAAGGTACCCTTTTACAAACCTCCTTAAGTAGGCATAAAACCTGACCTAAGATATTGCGTTCCAATACATTTTTATAGACAAATTCTCATGCCCTGTACACACGGTCGGACTTTGTTCGGACATTCCAACAACAAAATCCATGGATTTTTTCCGACGGATGTTGGCTCAAACTTGTCTTGCATACACACGGTCACACAAAGTTGTCGGAAAATCCGATCGTTCTGAACGCGGTGACGTAAAACACGTACGTCGGGACTATAAACGGGGCAGTGGCCAATAGCTTTCATCTCTTTATTTATTCTGAGCATGCGTGGCACTTTGTCCGTCGGATTTGTGTACACACGATCGGGATTTTGTTGTCTGAAAATTTTATAGCCTGCTCTCAAACTTTGTGTGTCGGAAAATCCGATGGAAAATGTGTGATGGAGCCCACACACGGTCGGAATTTCCGACAACAAGGTCCTATCACACATTTTCCATCGGAAAATCCGACCGTGTGTACGGGGCATAAGTGTACAATAAAAGAACATACAGAGAGATAAGCCAATATTACATCGCATACAATGTATGTGATCACCGACTGGAGATACATTCACAGGGTCAAGACTTAATGGTACCGAGCATTCATGTCAAAGAATGTGGAAGCTCTGTGGTATCTACTGAAAAGCCTAGTGGTGTGTCAGTGGAAAACCCCCAATTGTACATTTCATGTCCAAGTGCCCCATCATTGGTATCAGTGGGAGGAATAGTGCCCCATCATTGGTATCAGTGGAGGGAATAGTGCCCCATCATTGGTGTCAATGAGAGGAATAGCATCCCATCATTGGTGTCAGTGCAAGGAATAGTGCTCCATCATTGGTGTCAGCGGGAGGAATAGTGCTCCATTATTGCTGTCAGTGGGAGGAATAGTGCCCCATTATTGGTATCAGTGGAAGGAATAGTGCCTAATTATTGGTATCAGTGGAGGGAATAGTGCCCCATCATTGGTGTCAGTGCAAGGAATAGTGCCCCATCATTGGTATCAGTGGGGAGGAATAGTGCCCCATCATTGGTATCAGTGCAAGGAATAGTGCCCCATCATTGGTATCAGTGGGGAGGAATAGTGTTCCATCATTGGTGTCAGTGGGAGGAATAGTGCCCCATCATTGGTATCAGTGGAGGGAATAGTGCCCCATCATTGATGTCAATGAGAGGAATAGCACCCCATCATTGGTGTCAGTGCAAAGAATAGTTCCCCATCATTGGTGTCAGTGGGAGGAATAGTGTCCCATCATTGGTGTCAGTGCAAAGAATAGTTCCCCATCATTGGTGTCAGTGGGGGGAATAGTGTCCCATCATTGGTGTCAGTGGGAGGAATAGTGCCCCATCATTGGTATCAGTGGGGAGGAATAGTGTCCCATCATTGGTATCAGTGGGAGGAATAGTGCCCCATCATTGGTATCAGTGGAGGGAATAGTGCCCCATCATTGGTGTCAATGAGAGGAATAGCACCCCATCATTGGTGTCAGTGCAAAGAATAGTTCCCCATCATTGGTGTCAGTGGGAGGAATAGTGCCCCATAATTGGTGTCAGTGCAAGGAATAGTGCCCCATCATTGTTATCAGTGGGAGGAATAGTTCCCCATCATTGGTGTCAGTGGGAGGAATAGTGCCCCATCATTGGTGTCAGTGGGAGGAATAGTGCCCCATCATTGGTATCAGTGGGAGGAATAGTGCCCCATCATTGGTGTCAGTGGGAGGAATAGTGCCCCATCATTGGTGTCAGTGGGAGGAATAGTGCCCCATCATTGGTGTCAACGAGAGGAATAGCACCCCATCATTGATATCAGTGGGAGGAATAGTGCCCCATCATTGGTGTCAGTGGGAGGAATAGTGCCCCATCATTGGTGTCAGTGGGAGGAATAGTGCCCCATCATTGGTATCAGTGAGAGGAATAGTGCCCCATCATTGGTGTCAGTGGGAGGAATAGTGCCCCATCATTGGTATCAGTCAGAGGAATAGTTCCCCATCATTGGTGTCAGTGGGAGGAATAGTTCCCCATCATTGGTGTCAGTGGGAGGAATAGTGCCCCATCATTGGTGTCAGTGGGAGGAATAGTGCCCCATCATTGGTGTCAGTGGGAGGAATAGTGCCCCATCATTGGTGTCAGTGGGAGGAATAGTGCCCCATCATTGGTGTCAGTGGGAGGAATAGTGTCCCATCATTGGTGTCAGTGGGAGGAATAGATAAAGGCAAGTAAAGAGCCACAACCAGCCTATGGGCCACAGTTTAGAGACCACTAACTTAGAGGTAGAGATTTGAATGACTGAGGACATCTAGTGGCAGAAAAAAAGTACTGCGGGGGAAATCTCTGGGTTGGAGTTGAATATTGCAGCAAAAGCTGGTTGTGTTATTTTATCTTTTAATGGCCTTTTTTTTTTTTTCATCTTAATATTTTGTGGCGGAAGTTGTGCGTTAGGCTCGGACACTATGCTTAGTATGCACACGGCATTTCTGTGTCTAAAGGAATTCTTCAGAGCAGACTGTCTACAGACAGCACAGGCGCAGCATATGGATCTGTTTGTGTAGAGTCTTTTGTGTGTGTTTTTTGTGTTAGTGATCGCGAATTCCCCGACCAGCCGCGATGAGCGCAGTCAAGGTTGAGCTTCTCATTCACGCACATGTATGCCGCATGTGACAGCATGAAGACACTTAAAAATGAACCTGTGCCCCATTTTATAAAGCAGCGGGGGGGGGGGGGGGGGGGGCTGAGTGACGCGGAGTGGAAAGGCTGCAATCTGTCTTTTGTTCTGCAGGCTTCCAGCTGAAAAGGAAAGCCGCTCTGACACAAATCCGTCTGTCTGAGGTAGATGGAGGCCGGCCATCCCTAAAACTCATTGGCCGGGGAAACCGCTGCAAAAGCTCGTGCGATTTATCAAATCGAGAAAAAAAAAACGATATACAAGTACCCGTAATAAATAAATAAAAAATATTTGACAAATATATGACATTGAAGGGGGGGGGGGTGTGTTACAGGACGAACACTGAAATGTGACTGGTCACAAAAACCAGTCCGGTGTCCTCTCAACCTTCGATCTACTGGCTGCCTATTGGCAGATTCATTTATCATTGGCCGTCTGGAGGAGCAGATGAGAGAAATTACTTCAATTAGGAGGATTTAAAGGGAAACCTTTTTTTTTTTTTTTTTTTTTTTTTATTTATTTATTTATACGAGAAACCTTTTTAAATTTTTAGATACAGCGCATCCGGAAAGTATTCACTGAGCTTTTTTCCACATTCTGTTATGTTACAGCCTTATTCCAAAATGGATTCATTCATTGGAATGGAAATGTATTATTTTCTTCAAAATTCTACAAACAATCCCCCATAATGACAACTTGAAAGAAGTTTGTTTGAAATCTTTGCAAATTTATTGAAAATAAAAAAATCCCATGTACATAAGTATCACAGGCTCCTCCCATGTACGTATCACAGGCTCCTCCCTTGGACGTATCACAGGCTCCTCCCATGTACATAACTATCACAGGCTCCTCCCATGTACATAAGTATCACAGGCTCCTCCCATGTACATAAGTATCACAGGCTCCTCCCATGTACATAAGTATCACAGGCTCCTCCCATGTACATAAGTATCACAGGCTCCTCCCATGTACAAAAGTATAACAGCTCAATACTTTGGTGAAGCTCCTTTGGCACCAATTACAGCCTCCAGTCTTTTTGAGTATGAGGCTACAAGCTTGGCACGCCTATTTTTGGGCAGTTTCTCCCATTCTTCTTTTCAGGACCTCTCAAGCTCCATCAGGTTGGATGGGGAGCGTCGGTGCACAGCCATTACCAGATCTCTCCAGAGATGTTCAATCGGGTTCAATTCTGGGCTCTGGCTGGGCCACTCAAAGACATTCACAGAGTTGTCCCGTAGCCACTCCTTTATCTTGGCTGTGTGCTTAGGGTCGTTGTCTTGCTGGACGATGAACCTTCGCCCTAGTCTGAGGTCCAGAGCGCTCTGGAGCAGGTTTTCATCAAAAATGTCTCTGTACATTGCTGCATTCATCTTTCCCTCGATCCTGACTAGTCTCTCAGTTCCTGCCGCTGAAAAACATCCTCACAGCATGATGCTGCCACCACCATGCTTCACTGTAGGGATGGTATTGGTCAGGTGATGAGCGGTGCCTGGTTTCCTCCAGACATGACACTTGCTATTTAAGCCAAAGAGTTCAATCTTTGTTTCATCAGGCCAGAGAATTTTTCTTTCCTCATGGTCCGACTCCGAGAGTCCTTCAGGTGCCTTTTGGCAAACTCCAGACGGGCTGTCATGTGCCTTTTACTGAGGAGTGGCTTCTGTCTGGTCACTCTACTATACAGGCCTAATTGGTGGAGTGCTGCAAAGTTGGTTGTTCTTTTAGAAGGTTCTCCTCTCTCCACAGAGAAACGCTGAAGCTCTGTCAGAGTGAAAATTGGGTTCTTGGTCACGTCCCTGACTACGACCCTTCTCCCCCGATCGCTCAGTGTGGCTGGGTGGCCCGCTCTAGGAAGAGTCCTGGTGGTTCCAAATGTCTTCCATTTATGGATGATGGAGGCCACTGTGCTCGTTGGGACCTTCAATGTTGCAGAAATTTTTCTGTACCCATCACCCGATCTGTGTCTCCATACAATCCTGTCTCGAAGGTCTACAGACAATTTCTTGGACTTCATGGCTTGGTTTGTGCTCTGACATGCACGGTTACCTGTGGGACCTTCTATAGACAGGTGTGTGCCTTTCCAAATCATGTCCAATCAACTGAATTTACCACAGGTGGACTCCAATCAAGTTGTAGAAACATCTCAAGGATGATCAGTGGAAACAGGAGGCACCTGAGCTCAATTTTGAGTGTCATGGCAAAGGCTGTGATACTTATGTACATGGGAGGAGCCTGTGATACTTATGTACATGGGAGGAGTCTGTGATACTTATGTACATGGGAGGAGCCTGTGATACTTATGTACATGGGAGGAGCCTGTGATACTTATGTACATGGGAGGAGTCTGTGATACTTATGTACATGGGAGGAGCCTGTGATACTTATGTACATGGGAGGAGCCTGTGATACTTATGTACATGGGAGGAGTCTGTGATACTTATGTACATGGGAGGAGCCTGAGATACTTATGTATATGGGAGGAGCCTGTGATACTTATGTATATGGGAGGAGCCTGTGATACTTATGTACATGGGAGGAGCCTGAGATACTTATGTACATGGGAGGAGCCTGTGATACTTATGTACATGGGAGGAGCCTGTGATACTTATGTACATGGGAGGAGCCTGAGATACTTATGTACATGGGAGGAGCCTGAGATACTTATGTACATGGGAGGAGCCTGTGATACTTATGTACATGGGAGGAGCCTGTGATACTTATGTACATGGGAGGAGTCTGTGATACTTATGTACATGGGAGGAGCCTGAGATACTTATGTACATGGGAGGAGCTTGTGATACTTATGTACATGGGAGGAGTCTGTGATACTTATGTACATGGGAGGAGCCTGAGATACTTATGTACATGGGAGGAGCCTGTGATACTTATGTACATGGGAGTTTTCATTTTTTATTTTTAATAAAGCACAGTGTTGCAGCATATTACTCAGCAGTGGCACAGTATTGCAGAGTGGCCATGTTCCAGACTTAATCTGTTTCCAGAGGATGGCTTCCGTTGGAGGGGTGGTGAACTGCAGTAAACAATAGCGACACCCTATACAACTAAAGAGATCCCCAATCTCTGTTCTGGGTATTGGAACGTCTGTGGAGATCAAGAGATGTCCCTGCACTGACCCTATTTAATTAGGAATCTCACCCTATGCCGATAACTCTCCCTGACTAATTGGGATCTTTGCACTCTCTCCAGGCACAACCCGCATGGCGCGGGCACCCTCATTTATAGACTTCCACACCAAGATGGCTGCCAGAGAGATCATCAGATATTGCAGCGTCCAATCAGACAGCTGCGACCTCTATGACAACTCCGGAAACTCTCAAGGAATTTCCTTCTCAAGATTCACCTCCATCTTCATAGTGGCACAGCACCACCTACTGGATGGAGGCCCAATTGCACCCACCTACACTATGATGTCAGTGCTAAATAGGATGTATAAAGTTAAAAAAAACCTGTGATGGGGGTTGTCAGCAATCATTCCGCAATGCAACAGGTCAACCTCCTTTTGGCTGCTTTAACAGGGGGCTGCTGTTAGAAATCACGGGGGCCCCATACAGTCTACGTGACAAGCCCCCCCGGACAAAAGTGACTGAGGTCCTTTTCTCTACAGTCTCAGCTGCACAGATGAATGAATAGGAAGCGCTCTGAGGCTTCCTGCTCATTCACAAACTGAAGCATAGTAAACACAGTTTACTGTGCTTCCGTGATGAATGGACACAGGAGTGATTGGTACCGATTGATCACTGTGTTCATTCAGAAAAGGAAGAGACCAGTAAATAACATCCCTCTGTGTGCCTACAGCAGCTTCCACCGGGAGAAGAGAAGGGGGAAGCCGACAGCAGATGGAAGGGGCGCATGTGCTAGAACCAATCCCCCTGCAGTGCAGCCAGAGGGATGGTGAGGAGGAGAAGCTGACAGGGTCTGCAAGGGGGGGGGGGGGTAGAAAAGGATTGGTGTCTGCAATAAGACAGTACAGCCAGCCCTCCTGCTCAGCAGGTGCCTGGGCCCCCCTTTTAAACTAATGGGGCCCGGGCCCACTACAGGAGGGCCGGCTGTACTGCCTTATCAGCCGCCCTGTGCTTTAACTCCTAGCTGGAAGGAAGACAAGTATTTTAGGAACCGCATGCCCGGGTGGGGTCAAATAATGCGATTCATTCTGTGTGAATGGGGCAGCATTGAACGTTCTCCTTCTATTTCCTCAACAGGTCAAATGTTATTCATTCATAAAAAAATAGAATGGTTTGAGGAAACAACGCATTTTGGCCACTAGAGGGAGCTAAGGGTTATAGGAAATAAAAACCTCTTCCCTGGTATCGTCAGCGCCATTAAGTGGCCATAATGCTTTTATATCCAGTCGAATTAAGCTTCACCCCATTATACCAGCTACAATGAAACCGAACAAATGGAGAGTGAAGACGAACACACATGACGGATAGGTTTAGACATTATTTCCTTATCCCGGAGTTCTCATTTAAGTTTTTATTGAGTATATTTTGTAGCTGGGTGACAATACCCGCCCAGACTTGAATCCTCCAGCTATTGTCTGACAGCACCAATTACAGGCGGACTTGTTCGACTAAACAAAGAAAAGGTCTGCAAGTTAATCAGTTCCCTGACATTTCACAGCTTGTTTGGAGTGTTCCGAGTAATTGGAATGGCGGGTTCTTATTTCAATGAAGTAATGCCGAAATCACTAACTATAACCACTGTGAAGTATAACAGCCTTACTTCCTCTCCTTACGATGGGAGAGCAGTCAACATGCAGCCCCAACAACGCCCAAATCACATAATTATTTGTAACCAGTGAAACTGCTCCGTTCTGGGCAGACGGGGCAAAATCGAATGTTCTCCTTCTATGCCCAGTACAGGTCGAAGGTTAGTCATTCATAAAAAAAAAAAAAGAGCTAAGCTAAGCATTCATTTGATCTTCAGCTCCATCTAGTGGGCATAATGCAATATTTTCCCAAACTATGGCTTTTTTTTTTACTGAATAAATAACATTTAATCTGTAGAGGAACTAGAAGGAGAACATTTTAGATTTTGCCAAAATTTGCACAGCATGATTGTACCAGCAGTTTTGCTGGATGGGAGGCTACGCAAATGTTTTGATTTGCAAGTTTTGTTTTTTTTAAATACACCCAGGGCTTTTATTCAGAGGGAACGTGGGCGAAACGCAGTTCCAGCACCCCCAGCACTGAGTGCATGTAGTGGGAAGATGTAATGGGTTGTGCTACAGTGTCCATTAATGCTGGTTGCTGGAGGATCTATTGTTGCTGGAGCGGATCTGTTTTTGCGCGGGGGGGGGGTTATTGTTGCTGGGGAGGTCTATTGTTCTATTTTTGCTGCTGGGGAACCTATTGTTTCTGGATAGGATCTATTTTTGCTGGAGGTGGGTCTTATGTTGCTGGGGGGGGCAGTTGCTGGGAGGGATCTACTGTTGAGGGAGCAGTCTATTCTGTAGCTGGCTGCTGGAGGGCCTATTGATGCTGTCTGTGGTGAGATCCGTTGTTGCTGCCCGGGGTCTATTTTTGCTGGGGGGGGGGGGGTATTTTGATGTGGGTGGTCCATTGTTGCTGTGAAGATCTATGGTTGCTGGTGAGGGGATCTATTGTTGGCTGTATGAGATCTATTTTACTGATTTTCTTGTTATCATTACCAAATTCCATACAAATTACTCAGTACCACAAATGTTACTTAGTTCTGTTTTTTCGAAAAGGGACGGTGCTCGGAGGTGGGTAGGGGGTGGAACCAAGGGACGGTGCTCAGAGGTGGGTAGGGGGTGGAACCAAGGGACGGTGCTCATAGGTGGGTAGGGGGTGGAACCAAGGGACGGTGCTTGGAGTTTGGTAGGGGTGGAACCAAGGGACGGTGCTCGGAGGTGGGTAGGGGGTGGAACCAAGGGACGGTGCTCGGAGGTGGGTAGGGGGTGGAACCAAGGGACGGTGCTCAGAGGTGGGCAGGGGGTGGAACCAAGGGACGGTGCTCAGAGGTGGGTAGGGGGTGGAATCAAGGGACGGTGCTCAGAGGTGGGTAGGGGGTGGAACCAAGGAACGCTGCTCAGAGGTGGGTAGGGGGTGGAACCAAGGGACGGTTCTTGGAGTTGGGTAGGGGTGTAACCAAGGGACGGTGCTCGGAGGTGGGTAGGGGGTGGAACCAAGGGACGGTGCTCGGAGGTGGGTAGGGGGTGGAACCAAGGGACGGTGCTCAGAGGTGGGTAGGGGTGGAACCAAGGGATGGTGCTCAGAGGTGGGTAGGGGGTGGAACCAAGGGACGGTGCTCAGAGGTGGGTAGGGGGTGGAACCGAGGAACGGTGCTCAGAGGTGGGTAAGGGTGGAACCAAGGGACGGTGCTCATAGGTGGGTAGGGGGTGGAACCAAGGGACGGTTCTTGGAGTTGGGTAGGGGTGGAACGAAGGGACGGTGCTCAGAGGTGGGTAGGGGGTGGAACCAAGGGACGGTGCTCGGAGGTGGGTAGGGGGTGGAACCAAGGGACGGTGCTCAGAGGTGGGTAGGGGGTGGAACCAATGGACGGTGCTCAGAGGTGGGTAGGGGGTGGAACCAAGGGACGGTGCTCAGAGGTGGGTAGGGGGTGGAACCAAGGGACGGTTCTCATAGGTGGGTAGGGGGTGGAACCAAGGGACGGTGCTTGGAGTTGGGTAGGGGGTGGAACCAAGGGACAGTGCTCGGAGGTGGGGGTGGAACCAAGGGATGGTGCTCGGAGGTGGGTAAGGGGTGGAACCAAGGGAAGGTGCTCGGAGGTGGGTAGGGGGTGGAACCAAGGGATGGTGCTCGGATGTAGGTAGGGGGCGGAGACAAGGGGTAACTCCGAAAGGGGGAGTTCCTGCAACTGCTCTCTAAGAAAAAAAGCCCTGACTACACCTCTTTACGTCAGTCCAACCCTCCTTGTCTTGTCACTCGCCAACACACATAGGGCGGTACAGGAAACATTCTGATTGGTTCATGACATGCGGTGGAGGAGTGGCTACACAAGGAGGCTACAAGCATGCATAGGGACATCACAAATGAAACAGGTTGAAGACTTTCCAAAATGATAATAGTAAGGCCACGAATATTGGCTTATTGGAGTTCTCCTCTACCATAACTCCAGCCAACTGGGTGAGGAAGGGTTAGAAGCTCTGTTAGGTATTTATTTCTGTGTGCGTCCCCAGCAGAGAGATTCACCCTCTCTATCGGTCTTGGGGAGTGGTGATCACTTTCTCTGAAGCAGAAAGTCAAATTTTAGTTACACCAGAACAGGAGGTCAGGGGCTGGGGCGAAGATAAGGAGGGAGATAGGGGGGTCCAAATTTCCCCCCCAGAGCATCCACAGTGCAGCAGCAAGTGCTGACAACCACATTGGGGGACCCAAAACAGGAGCAGCTCCTAAAGTCTGTCACTTCAGAGCAAGGGAGGCATCTACACCAAACACGTGAGCCTGTGCTGTACTGGGGGGGACAGAGCTGTACTGTGGGGGGGGGGGGAGATCTGCACTGGTGGTGAGTGCTGCTTGTGAAAGGAAATCTGGAATCTGTACTAAGAGGAAGGGGGCAGTTCTGTAATGGGGGGTAGATGGGGGATCTGTACTGGGGGAGGGGGATCTGTAATGGTGGTGAGAGCTGGATTAGGAGAGGAAACCCCTTGGTCGCCCCCTAGTGTTAACCTCTTCGCCCGCGGCCGCCGATGCGCATGGCTGGTGGCCACAATGTCCACTGGCAACCCGCGATCGCTCCTCAAAGAGCCAGGACAGGGATCTGTCAATGTAAACAGACAGATCCCCGTTCTGTCAGGGAAGTAGAGAGAGAACTAGTAATCAGGAACAGCGATCTATCTCTACTCCCACTCTGTCCCCTCCCCCCAGAGTTAGAAACAACTCCCTAGGTTACATTTAACCCCTTGATCGCCCCCTAGTGTTAACCCCTTCCCTGACAGTGACATTTATACAGTGATCAGTGGGATTTTTTTAGCTCTGATCGCTGTATAAATGTCAATGGTCCCAAAAAAAGTGTCAAAAGTGTCCGATCTGTCAATGTCGCAGTCCTGCTAAAAAAAAAAAAAAAAAAAAAAAAAATCGCAGAACGCCGCCATTACTAGTAAAAAAAAAAAAGAATAATAAAAATGCCATAAATATATCCCCTATTTTGTAGACATTATAACTTTTGCGCAAACCAAACAATATATGCTTATTGCGAATTTTTTTTACCATAAATATGTAGAAGAATACATAGCGGCCTAAACCGAGGAAGAAATTTTATTATTTTTATTTTTTTGGATATTTATTATAGCAAAAGTAAAAAATATTGTTTTTTTGTTTTTCAAAATTGTCGCTCTTTTTTGTTTATAGCGCAAAAAAAAACAAAAACGGTTCTTGGAGTTGGGTAGGGGTGGAACGAAGGGACGGTGCTCAGAGGTGGGTAGGGGGTGGAACCAAGGGACGGTGCTCGGAGGTGGGTAGGGGGTGGAACCAAGGGACGGTGCTCAGAGGTGGGTAGGGGGTGGAACCAATGGACGGTGCTCAGAGGTGGGTAGGGGGTGGAACCAAGGGACGGTGCTCAGAGGTGGGTAGGGGGTGGAACCAAGGGACGGTTCTCATAGGTGGGTAGGGGGTGGAACCAAGGGACGGTGCTTGGAGTTGGGTAGGGGGTGGAACCAAGGGACAGTGCTCGGAGGTGGGGGTGGAACCAAGGGATGGTGCTCGGAGGTGGGTAAGGGGTGGAACCAAGGGAAGGTGCTCGGAGGTGGGTAGGGGGTGGAACCAAGGGATGGTGCTCGGATGTAGGTAGGGGGCGGAGACAAGGGGTAACTCCGAAAGGGGGAGTTCCTGCAACTGCTCTCTAAGAAAAAAAGCCCTGACTACACCTCTTTACGTCAGTCCAACCCTCCTTGTCTTGTCACTCGCCAACACACATAGGGCGGTACAGGAAACATTCTGATTGGTTCATGACATGCGGTGGAGGAGTGGCTACACAAGGAGGCTACAAGCATGCATAGGGACATCACAAATGAAACAGGTTGAAGACTTTCCAAAATGATAATAGTAAGGCCACGAATATTGGCTTATTGGAGTTCTCCTCTACCATAACTCCAGCCAACTGGGTGAGGAAGGGTTAGAAGCTCTGTTAGGTATTTATTTCTGTGTGCGTCCCCAGCAGAGAGATTCACCCTCTCTATCGGTCTTGGGGAGTGGTGATCACTTTCTCTGAAGCAGAAAGTCAAATTTTAGTTACACCAGAACAGGAGGTCAGGGGCTGGGGCGAAGATAAGGAGGGAGATAGGGGGGTCCAAATTTCCCCCCCAGAGCATCCACAGTGCAGCAGCAAGTGCTGACAACCACATTGGGGGACCCAAAACAGGAGCAGCTCCTAAAGTCTGTCACTTCAGAGCAAGGGAGGCATCTACACCAAACACGTGAGCCTGTGCTGTACTGGGGGGGACAGAGCTGTACTGTGGGGGGGGGGGGGAGATCTGCACTGGTGGTGAGTGCTGCTTGTGAAAGGAAATCTGGAATCTGTACTAAGAGGAAGGGGGCAGTTCTGTAATGGGGGGTAGATGGGGGATCTGTACTGGGGGAGGGGGATCTGTAATGGTGGTGAGAGCTGGATTAGGAGAGGAAACCCCTTGGTCGCCCCCTAGTGTTAACCTCTTCGCCCGCGGCCGCCGATGCGCATGGCTGGTGGCCACAATGTCCACTGGCAACCCGCGATCGCTCCTCAAAGAGCCAGGACAGGGATCTGTCAATGTAAACAGACAGATCCCCGTTCTGTCAGGGAAGTAGAGAGAGAACTAGTAATCAGGAACAGCGATCTATCTCTACTCCCACTCTGTCCCCTCCCCCCAGAGTTAGAAACAACTCCCTAGGTTACATTTAACCCCTTGATCGCCCCCTAGTGTTAACCCCTTCCCTGACAGTGACATTTATACAGTGATCAGTGGGATTTTTTTAGCTCTGATCGCTGTATAAATGTCAATGGTCCCAAAAAAAGTGTCAAAAGTGTCCGATCTGTCAATGTCGCAGTCCTGCTAAAAAAAAAAAAAAAAAAAAAAAAAATCGCAGAACGCCGCCATTACTAGTAAAAAAAAAAAAGAATAATAAAAATGCCATAAATATATCCCCTATTTTGTAGACATTATAACTTTTGCGCAAACCAAACAATATATGCTTATTGCGAATTTTTTTTACCATAAATATGTAGAAGAATACATAGCGGCCTAAACCGAGGAAGAAATTTTATTATTTTTATTTTTTTGGATATTTATTATAGCAAAAGTAAAAAATATTGTTTTTTTGTTTTTCAAAATTGTCGCTCTTTTTTGTTTATAGCGCAAAAAAAAACAAAAAAAAAACACAGAGGTGATCAAATACCACCAGAAGAAAGCTCTATTTGTGGGGAAAAAAAGGACGTCAATTTTGTTTGGGTACAAAGTCGCACGACCGCGCAATTGTCAGTTAAAGCGACGCAGCGCCGTATCGCAAAAAAATTGCCTGGTCAGGAAGGGGGTAAATCTTCCGGTCTGTAAGTGGTTAATTTTTTTTTGTGTGTGTTTGCAAAACCGCTGCGCAAATATCGTGTAACAAAAAAAAAAAAAAAAATGCAACGATCGCCATTGTATTCCCTAGAGTTCCTAGAAAAAAAAAAAGTATAATGTTTGGGGGGATTATAAGTAATTTCTAGCAAAAAATACTGATTTAAAAATGTAAAGTGATTACAATGCGACTGCGTGGAAACCACGTGGTGCTTTGATGCCGTGCGATTCCGTGAGTGGGAAACTGCACCGCATTTTACAGTGAGTGCGCATTTTGCATGCGGGTGTCAGAGGCGTGCGATTTACACGCACTTTCGCGCCCGCACAAATGGGAACTTAACCTTACAGTTGAACAGCCACTGATAAAAGAAAATGTACTAAACCTCAAAGTAAACTGAAGATCACAATACTGAACGCTGATAATGTATCAAAGCAGCAGAATATTTCAGGCTCACAATTCTACACAAGGAGTGTGATATGGAGGACAAGGCTGCCCCCTAGTGGTCGGCCATAGATGGTATTTGCAAAAGAAGGTTTTTTTTTTTTTTTTGTGCTGTATAAAAATGATTCAGTGATTTCATATAAATGATTAGGATTGTAAAAATACTACAAATGATAGAATAACTGTAATTCAATCACACATATAGAAAATATAATACGTTTGTCGTTACGAACAAATTAATGCGATTGGCTGCAAAATACATTTTCAAATTGTACTAGGATATCAAAGCCGTTTTCTATTTTCTTCTACTTTTTATATATACTGTATGTATTATATATATATATATATATATATATATATATATATATATATATATATATATATATATACACACACTGTTATTGCTGGGGGTAGATCTATTGCTGCTGAGGTGGATCTATTATTGCTGGTGGGGGTCTTTTGCTGCAGTAGTCTACTGTTTCTAGGGGGGTATTTTGTTGTGGGGGTCTATGATTGCAGGGCAGGGGTCTGTTGTTTGCCTGGGGGGGGTCTATTGTTGCTGATGTTGGGGGGGGGGGTCAGTTGCAGCTGGGAGGGATCTACTGATGAGGGAGGGGTTAATTGATGCTGTCTGCTAGCAGATCTATTGTTGATGATGAGGGTATGTTGATTGGGGGTAGATCTATTGTTGCTGGGGTGGATCTATTGTTGCTGGTGGGGGGTCTGCTTTTTGCAGGGGTCTACTGTTGCTGGAGGGTATTTTTTTGTGGGGGGGTCTATTATATCAGGGGAGGGGTCTATTGTTTGCCTGGGGGGGTTTATTGTTGCTGATGCTGGGGGGGGGGGGGGCAGTTGTAGCTGGGAGGGATCTACTGTTGAGGTAGGGATCTATTGATGCTGGCTGCTAGGAGATCTGTTGTCATTGGTGGGGGTCTACTGTTGCTGGGTGGATCTATTGTGGCTGGGGAGGATATTTCGTTGCAGGGCTCTATTGTTGCTGGGGAGGTATTTTCTTGTGGGGGTCTATTTCTGCAGGTGGGTGTTTGTTGTTGCTGGGATAGATCTATTGTTGCTGGGGTGGATCTATTGTTTCTGGTGGGGGGTCTGCTTTTTGCAGGAGTCTACTGTTGCTGGAGGGTTTTTTGTTGTGGGGAGGGTCTATTATTTCAGGGGGAAGGGTCTATTGTTAGCTTTGGGGGGTTTATTGCTGCTGATGCTGAGGGGTCAGTTGTAGCTGGGAGGGATCTACTGTTGAGGGAGGGATCTATTGATGCTGGCTGCTAGGAGATCTATTGTTGCTAGGGGGTCTATTATTTAGGGGGAAGGGTCTATTGTTTGCCTAGGGGGGTTTATTGTTGCTGATTCTGGGGGGTCAGTAGTAGCTGGGAGGGATCTACTGTTAAGGGAGGATCTATTGATGCTGGCTGCTAGGAGATCTATTGTTGCTGATGGGGATATGTTGTTGCTGGGGTAGATCTATTGTTGCTGTGGTGGATCTATTGTTGCTGGTGGGGGTCTGCTGTTGCAGGGGTCTACTGTTGCTGTAGGGTATTTTTTTGTGGGGGGGTCTATTATTTTAGGGGAGGGGTCTATTGTTTGCCTGGGGGGGGTTACTGTTGCTGATGCTGGGGGTTCAGTTGTAGCTGGGAGGGATCTACTGTTGAGGTAGGGATCTATTGATGCTGGCTGCTGGGAGATCTGTTGTCATTGGTGGGGGTCTACTTTTGCTGGGTGGATCTATTGTGCCTGGGGAGGATATTTCGTTGCAGGGCTCTATTGTTGCTGGGGAGGTATTTTCTTGTGGGGGTCTATTGTTGCCGGGTGGATCTATTGTTGCTGGGGAGGATATTTTGTTGCAGGGCTCTATTGTTGCTGGGGAGGTATTTTCTTGTGGGGGGGGGGGGTCTACTGTTGCTGGGTGGATCTATTGTGGCTGGGGAGGATATTTCGTTGCAGGGCTCTATTGTTGCTGGGGAGGTATTTTCTTGTGGGGGGGTCTATTTCTGCAGGTGGGTGTTTGTTGTTGCTGGGATAGATCTATTGTTGCTAGGGTGGATCTATTGTTTCTGGTGAGGGGTCTGCTTTTTGCAGGGGTCTACTGTTGCTGGAGGGTATTTTGTTGTGGGGAGGGTCTATTATTTCGGGGGAGGGGTCTATTGTTTGCCTGGGGGGGGGGTTATTGTTGCTCATGCTGGGGGGTCAGTTGTAGCTTGGAGGGATCTACTGTTGAGGTAGGAATCTATTGATGCTGGCTGCTATGAGATCTATTGTCATTGGTGGGGGTATTTTGTTGCTGGGTGGATCTATTGTGGCTGGGGAGGATATTTCGTTGCAGGGCTCTATTGTTGCTGGGGAGGTATTTTCTTGTGGGGCTCTATTGTTGCTGGGGAGGTATTTTCTTGTGGGGGGGGTCTACTGTTGCTGGGGAGGTATTTTCTTGTGGGGGGTCTGTTGTTGCCGGGTGGATCTATTGTTGCTGGGGCGAATATTTCGTTGCAGGGCTCTATTGTTGCTGGGGAGGTATTTTTTTGTGGGGGGGTCTATTTCTGCAGGTGGGTGTTCTACCTGCTGATAGATGTCCTCAGTCTTCTAGCCATCATCATCATTCAACGCAGGTGATCCCGGACGCACCCCCAACCTGCTTCCAGACAGGCTCCCCTCCCCCCTCTGCTCTCTCCTCCTGTCAGCGTGCTTCTTTTTTTTTTTTTTTGTTAACACTGATTCACTCCTTTGTGCTGCTTCTTCCGCTCACATACCAGCCCTGCTGTACATGGACCCCAGGAGGCTGATACCGGGTCACATTTAGGTGCTTACAAAATCAGCGACGTATTAATTGCCTTCATTTGTTGTCTTTTCTGGCGTTCAGCATTGAAATGTTCCCATCAGCCCCGTTATTTTTACGAGGCTCCCTATGTCTTCCTTCATCTGAATAACGATTTCGGGAGTTTGGAGGGGGGCGGAAAGCAATTTTATTCTCAAGCTGTTGTCTCAGGCTTAATGCTCTTTCCATCAAATCTCGGTACATCTATCTCGCAATCATCGAACGTAACTGGAAGCCGTTTAAACGGTGAATGTAAAGAATCCCCCCGAGCGCATCGCGATGGGGCGATGAAAATCGATACAATAAAAGGTGCTTCCAGTGTAGATATTAGTAAAAAAAATAAATAAGCGTTCGGTCACAGGTGTCTGCCTCCCCCGCCACTCGCCGCGGCGACGTTTCCTCACCGCGGCCCATTATTGGAATCACTCGGCTTGTCGTTCCGTTGTATCGCTTTGTGTGTTTTATATCAGGCGGGGAAATGAAGCATTAAATCAGCGCGGCTATTTATTTCCCGCATTAAGGGATCGTTATTCTTCCCGCAAGCCGGCCTTTTGTGTTAGGAATTAAAAAACGGAGATTTATCAAACGCGTCGCTGACAGAATCAGACGCATAATTAGCGCAAATCATTCCGCCTCTCGTTTGGTAAATTGTTTCCGGCGGTTTGGTGGGGATTTGAGTTGCCGGGTTCCGGGGCGGCCGACCGTGACAGTTTTATTCTGCGAGGATGACCGGTGTATGGAGAGTGATGCATGGGCTGCCCCGGCCGACGTCTTCTTCACGCCAATTGTTACATTGTTACTCCTTTATCTTCACCTGGTAATCAGCCAGGAACATGCCAGGCTGAGGATGGCTACGTTCACTCCTCCACTGCATCCAGTGCCAGGACTGGGTCATCCAGTCCTGGGGCCAGGTCATCAAGTGCCGGGACTAGGTCATCAAGTGCCGAGACTAGGTCATCCAGTGCCGGGGCCAGGTCATCCATTGCCGGGGCCAGGTCATCCAGTGCCGGGGCCAGGTCATCCAGTGTCGGGGCCAGGTCATCCAGTCCTGGGGCCAGGTCATCCAGTGCCGAGGCCAGGTCATCCAGTGCTGGGGCCAGGTCATCCAGTGCCGAGGCCAGGTCATCCAGTGCTGGGGCCAGGTCATCCAGTGCCGAGGCCAGGTCATCCAGTGCTGGGGCCAGGTCATCCAGTGGTGGGACTAGGTCATCCAGTGCTGGGGCCAGGAATAGGTCATCCAGTGCTGGGACTAGGTCATCCAGTGCCAGGAATAGGTTATCCAGTGCCAGGAATAGGTCATCCAGTGCCAGGACTAGGTCATCCTGTGCCAAGACTAGTTTATCCAGTGCTGGGACTAGGTCATCCAGTGCCAGGACCAAGTCACTCAGTGCCAGGAATAGGTCATCCAGTGCTGGGACCAGGTCATCCAGTGTCGGGGCCAGGTCATCCAATGCCGGGGCCAGGTCATCCAGTGCCGGGGCCAGGTCATCCAGTGCCGAGGCCAGGTCATCCAGTGCCGAGGCCAGGTCATCCAGTGTCGGGGCCAGGTCATCCAATGCCAGGGCCAGGTCATCCAGTGCCGGGGCCAGGTCATCCAGTGCCGAGGCCAGGTCATCCAGTGTCGGGGCCAGGTCATCCAGTCCTGGGGCCAGGTCATCCAGTGCCGAGGCCAGGTCATCCAGTGCTGGGGCCAGGTCATCCAGTGGTGGGACTAGGTCATCCAGTGCTGGGGCCAGGAATAGGTCATCCAGTGCTGGGACTAGGTCATCCAGTGCCAGGAATAGGTCATCCAGTGCCAGGACTAGATCATCCTGTGCCAAGACTAGTTTATCCAGTGCTGGGACTAGGTCATCCAGTGCCAGGATCAAGTCACTCATTGCCAGAAATAGGTCATCCAGTGCTGGGACCAGGTCATCCAGTGCCAGGACTAGGTCAACCTGTGCTGGGACTAGGTCATCCAGTGCTGGGACCAGATCATCCAGTGCCAGGACCAGGTCACCCAGTGCCAGGAATAGGTCATCCAGTGCCAGGATCAAGTCACTCAGTGCCAGGACTAGGTCATCCAGTGCTGGGACTAGGTCATCCAGTGCTGGGACCAGATCATCCAATGCTGGGACCAGATCATCCAGTGCCGGGACTAGGTCAACCTGTGCTGGTGTCTTGCCGAGAAAGTTCCCCCGGCGGATAAGGACCCCCCTGTACTGCGCAGGCGCAGCGCTTGCGCAGTACGAACGACTAAGGAGCCGCAGAAGATAGCCAAAGCTGAAAACCTTCAATCAGCTGTACACGGCACCTGCGCCCTGAGTCCAGGTTCAAGCCCCACCATCCAAGTGGACCTAGAGGTAGAACAAAAAAGTGCCGAGCGAAGCGTGGCGAGGGGCCCTGTTACAGGCGCCGTGTACAGCTGATTTACACCTATTCAGCTTCGGCTATTTCCGCCGGCTCCTACTGCGCAAGCCGAGGGGAACTTTCCTGGCAGAACACCGGGACTAGGTCATCCCGTGCCCAAGGTGAAGATGGAAAACTGCTCCTCCCCACCTCTTCCCCCCGCCTTTCAGACATTGCAGAGAGCACCTCATAGGATCAACCCTCCCTGTAACCCTAATGCCGCGTACACACGGTCGGACTTTACGGCGGACTTTGCCCGGCGGATTTTTCGACGTACTTTCCGACGGACTTTGTGAATGAACGGACTTGCCTACACACAATCCACCAAAGTCCGTCGAATTCGTACGTGATGACGTACGACCGGACTAAAACAAGGAAGTTCATAGCCAGTAGCCAATAGCTGCCCTAGCGTGCCTTTTTGTCCGTCGAACTAGCATACAGACGAGCGGACTTTTCGACCGGACTCGATTTCAACGGATACATTTTAAACAAGTTTAAAATCTAAGTCCGTCCAACTTTTGAGAAAACAAAGTCCGCTGGAGCCCACACACATCGAATTGTCCGACGAAATCCAGTCCGCCGGGCAAGGTCCGCCGTAAAGTCCGCTCGTGTGTACGCGGCATTACACTAACCCCTGTATTACTAACACTAACCCTTCCTGTAACCCTAACACTAATCTTCCCTGTATTCCCAACACTAACACTTCCTGTAACACTATCTTTCCTGTAACCCCAACACAACCTTTGTGTAACCCTTATGCCCCGTACACACGGTCGGACTTTGTTCGGACATTCTGACAACAAAATCCTAGGATTTTTTCCGACGGATGTTGGCTCAAACTTGTCTTGCATACACATGGTCACACAAAGTTGTCAGAAAATCCGATCGTTCTAAACGCGGTGACGTAAAACACGTACGTCGGGACTATAAATGGGGCAGTGGCCAATAGCTTTCATCTCTTTATTTATTCTGAGCATGCGTGGCACTTTGTGCGTCGGATTTGTGTACACACGATCGGAATTTCCGACAACGGATTTTGTTGTCGGAAAATTTTATCTCCTGCTCTCCAACTTTGTGTGTTGGAAAATCCGATGGAAAATGTCTGATGGAGCCCACACACGGTCGGAATTTCCGACAACAAGGTCCTATCACACATTTTCCGTCGGAAAATCCGACCGCGTGTACGGGGCATAAGACTTCCTGTAACCCTAATACTAACCCTCCATATAATCCTAACACTAACCCCTCCCTGTAATCCTAACACTAATGCCCCGTACACACGGTCGGACTTTCCGACGGAATGTGTGCGATCGGAGCTTGTTGTCGGAAATTCTGACCGTGTGTGGGCTCCATCTGACTTTTTCCATCGGAATTTCCGACACACAAAGTTTGAGAGCAGGCTATAAAATTTTCCGACAACAAAATCCGATCGTTTAAATTCCGATCGTGTGTACACAAATCCGACGCACAAAGTGCCACGCATGCCCAGAATAAATAAAGAGATGAAAGCTATTGGCCACTGCCCCGTTTATAGTCCCGACGTACGTGTTTTACGTCACCGCGTTCAGAACGACCGGATTTTCCGACAACTTTGTGTGACCGTGTGTATGCAAGACAAGTTTGGGCCAACATCCGTCGGAAAAAATCCTAGGATATTGTTGTCAGAATGTCCGAACAAAGTCCGACCGTGTGTACGGGGCATTACTCTTCCTGTAATCCTAACACTAACCCTAATGCCCCGTACACACGGTCGGACTTTGTTCGGACATTCTGACAACAATATCCTAGGATTTTTTCCGACGGATGTTGGCTCAAACTTGTCTTGCATACACACGGTCACACAAAGTTGTTGGAAAATCCGATCGTTCTGAACGCGGTGACGTAAAACACGTACGTCGGGACTATAAACGGGGCAGTGGCCAATAGCTTTCATCTCTTTATTTATTCTGAGCATGCGTGGCACTTTGTCTGTCGGATTTGTGTACACACGATCGGAATTTCCGACAACGGATTTTGTTGTCGGAAAATTTTATCTCCTGCTCTCCAACTTTGTCGGAAAATCCGATGGAAAATGTCCAATGGAGCCTACACATGGTTGGAATTTCCACAACACTTTCCGATCGGACATTTTCTATCGGAAAATCCGACCATGTGTACGGGGCATTACACTATTCCTAACACTAAAGCTGGAAGCACAGTTGCCCATTAAACTGTTACAGATACAATCTTTCAGTAATAAACCCAACACCAGAGATGTAACATATCACAGCTTACCAATCATTAGATTTGGCGGCTGCATTTGTTTTCTTTTTTTTTAGGCCTTTTTCCCCTCTGTTATCACCTGGTGATCTGTCCAGTAACACACCTCCTGTATTAGAGCGCCCCTCCCCCCCACTCTGGATGAAGGAGAACAGGGGGCACAGCAGGCAGCAGCCTTGTCCGTCCTGGGGGAGGGTAGTGCTAGATGTACTAGCAGATTTGAATACACTAACAGGTTGAAGTCAAACGTCACCCAACACTTTATGATCAGTTACATCAAACCTTTTTTTTTTTTTTTTTACGTTTCATTATACAATCGTCCTGAAAGTTTATTCCAGCAGATGGCGCTCTTATTCCTAGAAAAATGTGTTGTTCCTTTACATGTTACGTCCTGTTCTATTATTTTTTTCGAAGGGTAATATTAGATTCTGAGCGTGCGAATACAAACATACATGCGGATCACATGTTACCATCAGACCCCCCAATGGTGTCAATGTGTGCTACATGCAGTAGCCGGACAATCGCAGCGTGGGCCTCATTCACTCGAATGGGTCACATTTGGCATCCATAATGCCCACAAACCCAACACAAGGTATTGTTTTTGCCAGGCAGGGGGAGGCATTTCCTCAGTCTCCCTTCCCTCAGTAATCAGACTGCAACAGCGTGGGACTCATTCACTTGAATGGGTCACATTTGTTATCCATAATGCCCACCAAACCCAACAAAGGGTATCATTTTTGCCAGGCAGGGGGAAGCATTCCCTCAGTAATCACTATGGACCAACTGGTCTCTGTGATAGTAGGTTTGTCTGACCTTGTGCTTTGGGGGGGCTGAACGCCGGAGCTTTGTGCATTGGGGGGCTGAATGCCAGAGCCTTGTGGAATGGGGGGTCTGAATGCCGGAGCCTTGTGCATTGGGGGGTCTGAACGCCGGAGCCTTGTGCATTGGGGGGGCTGTACGCCAGAGCCTTGTGCATTGGGGGGGCTGTACGCCAGAGCCTTGTGCATTGGGGGGTCTGAATGCCGGAGCCTTGTGCATTGGGGGGTCTGAACCCCGGAGCCTTGTGCATTGGGGGGTCTGAACGCCGAAGCCTTGTGCATTGGGGGGGCTGTACGCCAGAGCCTTGTGCATTGGGGGGCTGGACGCCGGAGCTTTGTGCATTGGGGGGCTGAACGCCGGAGCTTTGTGCATTGGGGGGCTGAATGCCAGAGCCTTGTGGAATGGGGGGTTGAACGCTAGAGCCTTGTGCATTTAGGGGCTGAACGCCAGAGCCTTGTGCAATGGGGGGTTGAACGCTAGAGCCTTGTGCATTGGGGGGCTGAACGTCAGAGCCTTGTGGAATGGGCTGGACGCCTCAGCCTTGTGCATTGGGGGGCTGAACACCAGAACCTTGTGCATTGGGGGGCTGAATGCCAGAGCCTTGTGCATTGGGGGTCTGAACGCCGGAGCCTTGTGCATTGGGGGGTCTGAATGCCGAAACCTTGTGCATTGGGGGGGCTGTACGAAAGAGCCTTGTGCATTGGGGGACTAAATGCCGGAGTCTTGTGCATTGGGGGGCTGAACGCTGGAGTCTTGTGCATTGACGGGCTGATTGCCAGAGCCTTGTGCATTGATTGGGCTGAATGCTGGAGCCTTGTGCATTGGGGGGCTGAACGCCGGAGCCTTGTGCATTGGGGGGTTGAACGCCAGAGTCTTGTGCATTGGGGGGCTGAACGCCGGAGCCTTGTGCAATGGGGGGCTGAACGCCAGAGCCTTGTGCATTGTGGGTCTAAACAATACAACAAGGTGTTGGAAACACCCCATCCCCCACACCATTACACCCCCACCACCAGCCTGAACCGGTGATATCCCATCCCCCACACCATTACACCCCCACCAGAGGCCTGAAAGAGTGATACCCCATCCCCCACACCATTACACCCCCACCACCAGCCTGAACCGGTGATACAAGGCAGGATGGATCCATACACCAAATTATGACCTCACCATCTGAATGTCGCGGCTGAAATCCAGACTCATCAGGCCAGGCAACGTTTTCCCAATCTTCTATTGTCCAATTTTGGTGATCCTGTGCCAATTGTAGCCTCAGTTTCCTGTTCTTAGCTGACAGGAGTGGCACCCGGTGTGGTCTTCTGCTGCTGTAGCCCATCTGCTTCATGGTATGATGTGTTGTGTGTTCAGAGATGGTATTCTGCATACCTTGGACGTAACAAGTGGTTATTTGAGTTACTGTTGTCTTTCTATCATCTGGAACCAGTCTGCCCATTCTCCTCTGACCTCAACAAGGCATTTTCCTCCACACAACTGCCGCTCACTGGAAATTTTCTCTTTTTCCCACCATTCTCTGTAAACCCCGAGAGATGGTTGTGTCTGAAAATCCCAGAAATCCTCAGACCAGCACGTCTGCCACCAACAACCATGCCACGTTCAAAGTCACTTCAATCCCCATTCTGATGCTCGGTTTGAACTTCAGCAAGTCGTCTTCACCACGTCTAGATGCCTCAATGCATTGAGTTGCTGCTGTGTGATTGGCTGATTAGCAATTTGTGTTACCGAGCACTTGAACGGGTGTACCTAATAAAGTGGCCGGTGAGTGTACATTGTTGCCCATGCAGGTGTTTTTTTTTTACATCATATGGGGCCCAGAGCCTGGCCGGTGCTTGCAGATGCCATGGCCAGACAAGTAGGAGCCCCCTGCTGGGCATTAAGCTGAGCTGAACTGGCCTTCAACGTCCTCCAGGCCCGGAATAGAATGTGCCGTGCATTGCATGTATGGTCCCCCCCTGATCTGTTAGTCTTGAAAATATCATGAATGTGGCGGTGAAGTGGTGGTGGTGGAATTGGTGGGGGGGGGGGACTTTGCTAGCTCTTATCATCGGTGTTGCTAATGCGGATTGCTGACTTTGCCCTAAGGGACTCCCCCACCCCCATCCCCCCCCCCCCCCCTTTCTCCTGGCGATGCGAGGCTGGGCCGCTATCAGCTGTGACTCAGGTTTAGAAGATGGTTTCCTGTGGTAGTGGGCGTGGAGCTTGTGTACAACACGGCACGGCGCTCCTCCGCCGGAGCTGTCACTGCCTTTGCCCGTCCCGGAACTCCCTGTGTTAGCCGGGTGGCTTTTGCATGACAATAGAGCCGGAGGGGGCAGCAGACGGGAAATAGGAAATTCCTCCACCTCTCTCCCTGATGTCAGGCAAAGTCTAGGAAGCGTCAACTCATGGCTGAGGACTTCGACATCGCAGGTAAGATCATTGCCCTTCGTCTTCCTTCAGGCGTTTCGGCGTACGTCCCAGGCGTAGTCTGGAGTCAACCGCGGTCCATTCAGGGCAAAGTGACAGGTCCTCTTCATAGGAAGTTATATTCCCGTTGTCCTCCTTGCTGGGAAAAGCCCGGGATGGGGGGACGCTGTGGCCGCAACCGGCCAAACCCTTCGTCTTTCTGTGAGCGTCCGGCCAAGATGTAGTCTGGAGTCAACCGCGGTCCATTCAGGGCAAAGTGACAGGTCCTCTTCATAGGAAGTTATATTCCTGGTACACTCCTTGCTGGGAAAAGCCCAAGATTGGGGGGGGGGGGGTGCTGTGGCCGTAACCGGTGCCATTGTATTTATTATAGGTCACTTTCCACACCCTTAGCCTTTCTCCGAGCGTCTGGCCGAGACGTAGTCTAGAGTCAACCGAACTCCATTCAGGGCAAAGTCACAGGTCCTCTTCACAGAAAGTTATATTCCCATTGCACTCCTTGCTGGGAAAAGCCCGGGATAGGGGGGCGCTGTGGCCGCAACCGGCCAAACCCTTCCTCTTTCTCTGAACGTCCGGCCGAGACGTAGTCTAGAGTCAACCGCAGTCCATTCAGGGCAAAGTAACAGGTCCTCTTCATAGGAAGTTATATTCCTGGTACACTCCTTGCTGGGAAAAGCCCGGGATAGGGGGGCACTGTGGCCGCAACCGGCCAAACCCTTTGCCTTTCTCTGAGCGTCCGGCCGAGATGTAGTCTAGAGTCAACCGCAGTCTATTTGGGGCAAAGTGACAGGTCCTCTTCATAGGAACACTGATGGGGTCTTTGAGTTATATTCCTGTTGCACTCCTTGCTGGGAAAAGCCCAAGATTGGGGGGGGGGGGGGGTGCTGTGGCCTTACCCGGTGCTATTGTATTTATTATAGGTCACTTTCCACACCCTTTGCCTTTCTCCGAGCGTCCGGCCGAGACGTAATCTAGAGTCAACCGAACTCCATTCAGGGCAAAGTCACAGGTCCTCTTCACAGAAAGTTATATTCCCATTGCACTCCTTGCTGGGAAAAGCCCTGGATAGGGGGGCACTGTGGCCGCAACCGGCTGGGTAACCGGTGTCAATGTATTTGTTATACGTCAGTTTCCACAACCTTTGCCTTTCTCCAAGCGTCCGGCTGAGACGTAGACTAGAGTCAACCACAGTCCATTCAGGGCAAAGTGACAGGTCCTCTTCATAGGAAGTTATATTCCAATTGCACTTCTTGCTGGGAAAAGTCCGCAGTAGGGGAGCACTTCTGGTGCAACCGGCTGGGTAACAGGTGTCAATGTGCTTATTAAAGGTCAGTTTCCACATCCTTCGCCTTCCTCCAAGCGTTCCAGCATACGGCCGAGGTGTAGTCTAGAGGCAACTGCAGTCCATTCAGGGCACAGTGACAGGTCCTCTTCATAGGAAGTTATATTCCCGTTGCACTCCTTGCTGGGAAAAGCCTGGGATAGGGGGACTCTGTGGCCGCAACCGGCCAAACCCTTAGCCTTTCTCTGAGCATCCGGCCGAGACGTAATCTAGAGTCGACCGAACTCCATTCAGGGCAAAGTGACAGGTCCTCTTCACAGCAAGTTATATTCCCATTGTACTCCTTGCTGGGAAAAGCCCGGGATAGGGGGCTGCTGTGGCCGCAACCAGCCAAACCCTTCGTCTTTCTGTGAGCGTCCGGCCAAGATGTAGTCTGGAGTCAACCGCGGTCCATTCAGGGCAAAGTGACAGGTCCTCTTCATAGGAAGTTATATTCCTGGTACACTCCTTGCTGGGAAAAGCCCAAGATTGGGGGGGGGGGGGTGCTGTGGCCGTAACCGGTGCCATTGTATTTATTATAGGTCACTTTCCACACCCTTAGCCTTTCTCTGAGCGTCTGGCCGAGACGTAGTCTAGAGTCAACCGAACTCCATTCAGGGCAAAGTCACAGGTCCTCTTCACAGAAAGTTATATTCCCATTGCACTCCTTGCTGGGAAAAGCCCGGGATAGGGGGGCGCTGTGGCCGCAACCGGCCAAACCCTTCCTCTTTCTCTGAACGTCCGGCCGAGACGTAGTCTAGAGTCAACCGCAGTCCATTCAGGGCAAAGTAACAGGTCCTCTTCATAGGAAGTTATATTCCTGGTACACTCCTTGCTGGGAAAAGCCCGGGATAGGGGGGCACTGTGGCCGCAACCGGCCAAACCCTTTGCCTTTCTCTGAGCGTCCGGCCGAGATGTAGTCTAGAGTCAACCGCAGTCTATTTGGGGCAAAGTGACAGGTCCTCTTCATAGGGACACTGATGGGGTCTTTGAGTTATATTCCTGTTGCACTCCTTGCTGGGAAAAGCCCAAGATTGGGGGGGGGGGGGGGTGCTGTGGCCTTACCCGGTGCTATTGTATTTATTATAGGTCACTTTCCACACCCTTTGCCTTTCTCCGAGCGTCCGGCCGAGACGTAATCTAGAGTCAACCGAACTCCATTCAGGGCAAAGTCACAGGTCCTCTTCACAGAAAGTTATATTCCCATTGCATTCCTTGCTGGGAAAAGCCCTGGATAGGAGGGCACTGTGGCCGCAACCGGCTGGGTAACCGGTGTCAATGTATTTGTTATACGTCAGTTTCCACAACCTTTGCCTTTCTCCAAGCGTCCGGCTGAGACGTAGACTAGAGTCAACCACAGTCCATTCAGGGCAAAGTGACAGGTCCTCTTCATAGGAAGTTATATTCCAATTGCACTTCTTGCTGGGAAAAGTCCGCAGTAGGGGAGCACTTCTGGTGCAACCGGCTGGGTAACAGGTGTCAATGTGCTTATTAAAGGTCAGTTTCCACATCCTTCGCCTTCCTCCAAGCGTTCCAGCATACGGCCGAGGTGTAGTCTAGAGGCAACTGCAGTCCATTCAGGGCACAGTGACAGGTCCTCTTCATAGGAAGTTATATTCCCGTTGCACTCCTTGCTGGGAAAAGCCTGGGATAGGGGGACTCTGTGGCCGCAACCGGCCAAACCCTTAGCCTTTCTCTGAGCATCCGGCCGAGACGTAATCTAGAGTCGACCGAACTCCATTCAGGGCAAAGTCACAGGTCCTCTTCACAGCAAGTTATATTCCCATTGTACTCCTTGCTGGGAAAAGCCCGGGATAGGGGGCTGCTGTGGCCGCAACCAGCCAAACCCTTCGTCTTTCTCTGAACGTCCGGCCGAGACGTAGTCTGGAGTCAACTGCAGTCCATTCAGGGCAAAGTGACAGGTCCTCTTCATTGGAAGTTATATTCCTGTTTCACTCCTTGCTGGGAAAAGCCCAGGATTGGGGGGGGGGGGTTGTGCTGTGGCCGTAACCGATGTCAATGTATTTATTATTTATTATAGGTCACTTTGCACACCCTTAGCCTTTCTCCGAGCGTCCGGCCGAGACGTAGTCTAGAGTCAAACGAACTCCATTCAGGGCAAACTCACAGATCCTCTTCACAGCAAGATATATTCCCATTGCACTCCTTGCTGGGAAAATCCCGGGATAGGGGGGCACTGTGGCCGCAACCGGCTGGGTAACCGGTGTCAATGTATTTGTTATAGGTCAGTTTCCACACCCTTCGCCTTTCTCTGAGACTCCGGCCGAGACGTAGTCTAGAGCCAAAGTCACAGGTCCTCTTCATAGGTAGTTATATTCCCGTTGCACTCCTTGCTGAGAAAAGCCCGCAGTAGGGGGGCACTGTGGACACAACCGGCTGGGTAACAGGTGTCAATGTGCTTATTAAAAGTCACTTTCCACACCCTTAGCCTTTCTCCGAGCGTCCGTGCGAGACGTAGTCTAGAGTCAACCGAACTCCATTCAGGGCAAAGTCAGAGGTCCTCTTCATAAAAGGTTTTATTCCCGTGGCACTCCTTGCTGGGAAAAGCCCAGGATAAGGGGGTGCTGTGGCCGCAACCGGCTGGGTAACCGTTGTCAATGTATTTATTAAAGGTCAGTTTCCACACCCTTTGCCTCTCTCCTAGCATCCGTTCAACGTCCGCAACCGGCTGGGTAACCGGTGTCAATGTATTTGTTATAGGTCAGTTTCCACAACCTTTGCCTTTCTCCAAGCGTCCGGCTGAGACGTAGACTAGAGTCAACCACAGTCCATTCAGGGCAAAGTGACAGGTCCTCTTCATAGGAAGTTATATTCCAATTGCACTTCTTGCTGGGAAAAGTCCGCAGTAGGGGAGCACTTCTGGCGCAACCGGCTGGGTAACAGGTGTCAATGTGCTTATTAAAGGTCAGTTTCCACATCCTTCGCCTTCCTCCAAGCGTTCCAGCATACGGCCGAGGTGTAGTCTAGAGGCAACTGCAGTCCATTCAGGGCACAGTGACAGGTCCTCTTCATAGGAAGTTATATTCCCGTTGCACTCCTTGCTGGGAAAAGCCTGGGATAGGGGGACTCTGTGGCCGCAACCGGCCAAACCCTTAGCCTTTCTCTGAGCATCCGGCCGAGACGTAATCTAGAGTCGACCGAACTCCATTCAGGGCAAAGTGACAGGTCCTCTTCACAGCAAGTTATATTCCCATTGTACTCCTTGCTGGGAAAAGCCCGGGATAGGGGGCTGCTGTGGCCGCAACCAGCCAAACCCTTCGTCTTTCTCTGAACGTCCGGCCGAGATGTAGTCTGGAGTCAACTGCAGTCCATTCAGGGCAGTGACAGGTCTCCGGCTGAGACGTAGACTAGAGTCAACCACAGTCCATTCAGGGCAAAGTGACAGGTCCTCTTCATAGCAAGTTATATTCCCATTGCACTCCTTGATGGGAAAATTCCGGAGTAGGGACGCGCTGCGGCCACAACCGGCTGGGTCACCGGTATCAATGTATTTATTATAGGTCAGTTTCTGCGCTTTATATGTGCTGTACCTTAACATCACTCCTCGCCCCCAAGGAGCTTACAATCTAAGGTCCTTATCTCACTTACTAGGACCAACTTAGACAGGAGCATGTCTTTGGAGTGTGGAAGTAAACCGGAGTACCCGGAGGAAACCCACGCAGGCACAGGGAGAACATGCAAACTCCAGGCAGGTAGTGCCGTGGTTGGGATTCGAACCAACGACCCAGATAGAGAAGAATGTTTAGCCAGCACACCATGGATCCATATAATATAGTCAAGGTATTTATTAAAGCAATCACAGTGTAATTATTGATAGTGTAAGGTTTCAGGGGCATATAGGGCGCCTTTGTCAAGCAAGTGATGGCTCTCCTAGTAACAACCCTACTTATGCTGATATTATTCCATGCCACGCTTCCATTCATCTTTCGGAGCCCCTGGTAATAGCTGGGACTTCAAGGTATGGGGGTGCATGTGACCATTATTCCCAAGAGACAGTGCTCAGGGATCTATCCTAAGGCCCAAACACTCTCATGTAGGAGCGAAAAGGAGGTCATGAACCCTGCTTAAGCTCCAGCATAGACCAAGACAACTGTAAATGCTCCTCTATTCCACGCTTCCACGCCAATCCATTCGTCTTTCAGAGCCCCTGGAAATAGCGGCTACTTAAAGGTATGGGGGTGCATGTGACCTTCTCCGTTTCCTCCCAGGATACAGTGCTTGGGGGCTGAGTGACCACTTCACAAGTCCCCAACACTCTCATGTAGGAGTAGATATAGTATGAGATCCTTAATACTGTGTAAGCTCTGAAACAGTGCTTATCTAGAGATTGGACCAACCATACTCAACCAGAGTTACATGGATCCCTAGGGTTCCTCCAGAGGTTCTTAGGGGTTTTTTCAGATGTGGCTGATGGACATCCCCTGTAAGGAGCATTCTTCCCACTGACCACCAATGTAAGGAACATTCTTCTCACTGATCACCAATGTAAGGAACATTCTTCCCACTGATCACCAATGTAAGGAACATTCTTCTCACTGATCACCAATGTAAGGAACATTCTTCTCACTGATCACCAATGTAAGGAACATTCTTCCCACTGATCACCAATGTAAGGAACATTCTTCTCACTGATCACCAATGTAAGGAACATTCTTCTCACTGATCACCAATGTAAGGAACATTCTTCTCACTGATCACCAATGTAAGGAACATTCTTCTCACTGATCACCAATGTAAGGAACATTCTTCTCACTGATCACCAATGTAAGGAACATTCTTCTCACTGATCACCAATGTAAGGAACGTTCTTCTCACTGATCACCAATGTAAGGAACGTTCTTCTCACTGATCACCAATGTAAGGAACGTTCTTCTCACTGATCACCAATGTAAGGAACGTTCTTCTCACTGATCACCAATGTAAGGAACGTTCTTCTCACTGATCACCAATGTAAGGAACATTCTTCTCACTGATCACCAATGTAAGGAACATTCTTCCCACTGATCACCAATGTAAGGAACATTCTTCCCACTGATCACCAATGTAAGAAGAATTCTTCTCACTGATCACCAATGTAAGGAACATTCTTCCCATTGATCACCAATGTAAGGAACATTCTTCTCACTGATCACCAATGTAAGGAACATTCTTCTCACTGACTTCCCTCCTCTTTGCAACACAAAAAGTTATGGCTTTGTATACAGCTTACACTTTTTTTTATATAAACTTGTTTTTGTAAGAGGAGGTGATAGGGAGGATGGGGGGGAATTATTTCACAACACACATCTGGCATCCTGTGCAGTTATATCGGAGAATTAAACCACCAACCGTCATGCAGGGCTCTAGTCTGCACTGTAAAGCAACTTCAGTATTAAAGAACATTTAAACCCAACAACAGAAAATAAATATATTGCAGCTCACCAGTTCTTAGGTGTAGGGTTGGTCCCCTCATAATGGGCACAGACCACGGGACTCAGCACAGGGATGGTGGGAACCCCTCATAATGGGCACAGTGGGTGTGCAGACCTGGGAACTCAGCACAGGGATGGTGGGAACCCCTCATAATGGACACAGCGGGTGTACAGACCCGGGAACTCAGCACAGGGAAGGTGGGAACCCCTCATAATGGGCACAGCGGGTGTACAGACCTGGGAACTCAGCACAGGGATGGTGGGAACCCCTCATAATGGACACAGCAGGTGTACAGACCCGGGAACTCAGCACAGGGAAGGTGGGAACCCCTCATAATGGGCACAGCGGGTGTACAGACCTGGGAACTCAGCACAGGGATGGTGAGAACCCCTCATAATGGGCACAGCGGGTGTACAGACCTGGGAACTCAGCACAGGGATGGTGGGAACTCCTCATAATGGGCACAGCGGGTGTACAGACCTGGGAACTCAGCACAGGGATGGGGGGTACCCCCATAATGGGCACAGCGGGTGTACAGACCCGGGAACTCAGCACAGGGATGGTGGGAACCCCTCATAATGGGCACAGCGGGTGTACAGACCCGGGAACTCAGCACAGGGATGGTGGGAACCCCTCATAATGGGCACAGCGGGTGTACAGACCCGGGAACTCAGCACAGGGATGGTGAGAACCCCTCATAATGGGCACAGCGGGTGTACAGACCCGGGAACTCAGCACAGGGATGGTGGGAACCCCTCATAATGGGCACAGCGGGTGTACAGACCTGGGAACTCAGCACAGGGATGGGGGGTACCCCCATAATGGGCACAGCGGGTGTACAGACCCGGGAACTCAGCACAGGGATGGTGGGAACCCCTCATAATGGGCACAGCGGGTGTACAGACCCGGGAACTCAGCACAGGGATGGTGGGAACCCCTCATAATGGGCACAGCGGGTGTACAGACCCGGGAACTCAGCACAGGGATGGTGGGAACCCCTCATAATGGACACAGCAGGTGTACAGACCCGGGAACTCAGCACAGGGAAGGTGGGAACCCCTCATAATGGGCACAGCGGGTGTACAGACCTGGGAACTCAGCACAGGGATGGTGGGTCTCTTTAACAATCATGGGTTTCGCAGCACAGAAGCTGAAAATCCGTTAGCCAGTTGCAGTGAGATATCTGTATCGGCAGCAGATGGTGGTGGGCCATGTGGTGCTGGGAGATAGGTGGAACCAAATGTGTGTTCGGAGATACTGGAGATCTTTCACCAACTCCACCGATATTAGGAAATAATACATTTCATGAATTGTTAACGGCAGGGGGAAAAAATTAGCTGTTCGTTTCTGTTTCCAATAACAAAGACATCCCAGCCCTTGTAAAGGGGGTTCCGCGGACTCAATGTCTGCTGGTGGCCCGTGATCGTGGCAAGGAGAGGCAGAACAGGGAGATGCCTAGTGACATGACAGGGATCTACTGCTCCCAGTGATCTCTGTCATGTCCAGGTGAACCCCCCTCCCCCCCACAATTAGAACACACTGAGGGAACACACTTAACCCCTTGATCGCACCCCTAGAGTTAACCCCTTCCCTGCCAGTGACATTTACACAGTAATCAGTGGCTATTTTTAGCTCTGATTGCTGTATAAATGACAATGGTCCCAAAAAAGTGTCAAAACTGTCCCATCTGTCCGCAGTCGCAGTCCCGATAAACGCCGATCGCCGCCATTACTAATAAAAAAAAAAAAATAATAGTAAAAATGCCATAAATCTATCTCCTATTTTGTAGACGCTATAACTTTTGCGCAAACCAATCAATAAACGCTTATTGTGATTTTTTTTTTACCAAAAATATGTAGAAGAATGCGTATTGGCCTAAACTGAGGAAAAAAAAATTTTTGGGGGGATATTTATTATAGAAAAAAGTAAAAAATATATTTTTTTTTTTCAAAATTGTCGCTCTTTTTTTGTTTATAGCGCAAAAAATAAAAACCGCAGAGGTGATCAAATACCACCAAAAGAAAGCTCTATTTGTGGGGAAAAAAGGACGTCAATTTTTTTGTTTGGGTACAACGTCGCACGACCGTGCAATTGTCAGTTAAAGCGACGCAGTGCCGTGTCGCAAAAAATTGCCTTGTCATTAAGAGGGTAAATTCTTCCGGGGCTGAAGTGGTTAAAGCAGATTTCTCCATAAAGAGGACCTGTCATCCTTATTTCTATTACAAGGGATGTTTATATTCCTTGTAATAAGAATAAAAGTAATAAGAAAAAAAAATTAAACATTAAAGAGACAGTGTAAAAATAAGAAGTAAAGGGGACAGGTGGGCAGTGAGGTAATGTGGGGACAAGGGGTATTATTAATTATTATTATTATTATTAATAATATTATTATTTCTTCTCGGGGATAGGTGGGCAGTGAGGTGATGCGGGGACAGAGGGTATTTTTTTTTTTTTTTTGGGGACAGGTGGGCAATGAGGGGATGCTGAGGCAGGGGGTATTATTATTATTATTAATAATATTTTTTTCTCTGGGATTGGTGGGCAGTGAGGTGATGCGGGGACAGGGGGTATTATTATTATTTTATTTTCAGGGACAGGTGGGCAATGAGGGGAAGTGGAGACAGGGGGAATGAAGATTATTATTATTAATATTATTACTTTATTTTTGGGGATGGGTGGGCAGTGAGGTGATGCAGGGACAGGGGGGTATTATTAATATTATTATTATTAATAATTATAATATTAATAATAATAATAATAATATTTTATTCTTGGGAATAGGTGGGCAGTGAGGGGATGCGGGGGCAGAGGGGATGAAGATTATTATTATTAATATTATTATTTTATTCTTGGGAATGGGTGGGCAGTGAGGGGACGCGGATTCAGGGGGATGAAGATTACTATTCATATTATTATTATCATTGATTTATAATTATCATTATTATTACTATTTTATTCTCAGGGATTGGTTGGCAGTGAGGTAAGGTGGGGACAGGGGGTATTATTATTTTCGGGGATGGGTGGGCAATGAGGGGATGCGGAGGCTGGGGGTATTATTATTATTATTAATAATAATAGTATTATTTTTTTCTTGGGAACAGGTGGGCAGTGAGGTAATGCGGGGACAGTGGTTTATATTATTATTATTATTATTATTATTAATATTATTATAATTTTATTCTTTGGGACGGGTGGGCAATGAGGTGATGCGGGGACAGAGGATACTATTATTATTATTGATATTATTATTATTTTATTGTCAGGGTTGGGTGGGCAGTGAGGTAATGCAGGGACATTGGGTAATATTATTATTATTAATAATAATAATATTATTTTATTCTTTGGGGCGGTGGGAAGTGAGGAGATGTGGCGACAGAGGATACTATTATTATTATTGATATTATTATTTTATTGTCAGGAATGGGTGGGCAGTGAGGTGATGCGGGAACAGGGGGTATTATTATTATTTTATTTTTGGGGATGGGTGGGCAATGAAGGGACGTGGAGGTAGGGGGTGTTATTATTATTGTTATTATTAATATTATTATTTTATTCTCGGGGACGGGTAGGCAATGAGGGGATGCGGAGCCAGGGGGTTTTATGATTATTATTATTTTATTCTTTGGTATGGGTGGGCAGTGAGGTAATGCGGGGACAGTGGGTATTATTAATAATATTATTTTTATTAATATTATTATTTTATTCTTTGGGACAAGTGGGCAGTGAGGTAATGCGGGGACAGTGGTTTTTATTATTATTATTAATAATATTATTATTTTATTCTTTGGGGCGGGTGGGAAGTGAGCTGATGCGGGGACAGAGGATATTATTATTATTATTGATATTATTATTTTATTGTCAGGGATGAGTGGGCAGTGAGGTGATGCGGGAGCAGGGGGTATTTAATATTATTTTATTCTCTGGGACGGGTGGGCAGTGAGGTAACGCGGGGACAGTGGGTAATATTATTATTAATATTATTATTTTTTTGTCAGGGATGGGTGGGCAGTGAGGTGATGCGGGGACAGGGGGTATTATTTCTTATTTTATTCGGTGGGCAATGAGGGGACGTGTGCGATAGGGTGTGTTATTATTATTGTTATTATTGATAATAATATAATTATTATTTTATTCTCAGGGATGGGTGGGCAATGACGGGATGCGGAGGCAGGGGTTATTATTATTATTATTTTATTCTTTGGGACGGGTGGGCAGTGAGGTGATGTGGAGACAGATTATATTATTATTATTGATATTATTATTTTATTTTCAGGAATGGGTGGGCAGTGAGGTGATGCGGGGACCATGGGTAATATTATTATTATTATTATTATTATTATTAATAATATTATTTTATTCCTTGGGGTGGGTGGGAAGTGAGGTGATGTGGGGACAGAGGATATTATTATTATTGATATTATTATTTTATTGTCACTGGGGGTCAGGGGGTATTATTATTATTTTATTTTCGGGGACAGGTGGACAATGAGGAGATGTGGAGGTAGAGAGTATTATTATTATTATTATTATTATTAATAATAATAATAATAATAATAATAATATAATTATTTTATTTTTGGTGAGGGGTGGGCAGTGAGGTGATTTGGGACAGGAGTTATTATTATTATTAATATTGATATTATTTTATTCTCGGGGATGGGTGGGCAGTGATGGGATGTGGAGGAAGGGGGGGGGTGAAGATTATTATTATTGTTTTATGATTATTACTATCAGCATTTTTTTGCAGTATTATTATTATTATTTTATTCTGGGGGGGGGGCGGGGGGCAGTGCGGTGACGTATAAAATGGCACATTTCTCTTCTCGCCCCCCTGTCAGCTGTCCGATATTTACGCATTTATTACCACCCCGGGGCCGCCTGTCCAATGAAAGGGGCGGGCTGGGACTTTTTTTTTATTATTTATTTTTGGGGTCAGCCATCTGTCCTCTCTTGTAACCGGATCGCCACCCCCCCCCCCCCCCTCCTTAGTACGCGGATTACTGATGACCTCGAGGCAAATCTGCTGCAGGGGTTGGGAAGAGGGACGATCGCCAACAAAGGAGGAAAGTGTGTCACATCGCGCTCGGGAACCAATCCTGGAGCTCTCCCCCCCCGGGCCTGGCAGGCAACGCACAGCCATTGTACCCGTACACTGAGGGGGGGCTGCCGGTAATCACGGCGTGTCGCCACAAACGCAGACTTCGGGGGGGCCACACGCGCTTTCATTTTATTATCCTGATCGATGTGCAATTGATTGAAAAAACAATCGCATTTACAATAGTCGTAACCTGCCGTTTGAACGATTTAGACTTGATTTCAATCCGCTCGATCGGGCGGAGACGATTGGCCAAAGAGGAGTGTTGTTGATCTTCTTCGGTCAGCAGGACCGAGATTCGCTGTTCCTGAATACGATCGTATTTCCATCGGTCAGATTATAAGACTGCATGGTGGAAACAGAGATGCGATCGATAATTTATGATCGTAAATTACCATCCTATCCTTACTGTCAATTCAAATCCACTTCCCTGTGTGCGGCGTGTCAATCAGGGTATTGACTATAGATTGATTATTCCTATCGGAAGAGATCGATCAGAAAGGAAATCAATCATTTATTAACCCGTTTCAATACCGGGCACTTCCACCCCCCTTCCTGCCCAGGCCAATATTCAGCTTTCAGCGCTCTCACACTTTGAATGACAATTACGCCGTCGTGCACATATGACATTTTAATCATTTTTTTCACACGAATAGAGGTTTCTTTTGGTGGTATTTAATCACCTCTGGTTTATTTTTTGCTAAACAAAGGAAAAAAGACCGAAAACTTTAAAAAAAAATAAAGAAAAAACATTTTTCATAGTTTGCTATTTCAAGGGGTATGAATACTTTTTCAGGGCACTGTACTCGGCCTAACATCATCTTTCACATTTTAGCCAAAACATTCGATCAGTTATGAACGGTAAAATCTCGGCTCAATAATTCTTGTGATCTGTATTGTGTTGGGGAGGTTTTTCGGTCTCTCCTTTCCTGAAGACACTTTTAGGAGTCGAGAAGAAATCTCTCCATAATGAGGGAAGATCCGGCGGTAGTTGTCACCAGGAGACCACATAAGAAGATTTCCCGGGAATTCCTGTTCCGGTGACAACTGCTAAAGTTTTGGATATGGAAAGAGTTTGTGCTGATGGTGGGGGAGGGAAGGATATGAGAGTACAGTGTCTCACAAAAGTAAGTACACCCCTCACATTTGTGTAAATCTTTTCTTCTCTCTTTTCATGGGACAACACTGAAGAAATGACACTTGTCTACAATGTAAAGTAGTGAGTGTACAGCTTGTATAACAGTGTAAATTTGCTGTCCCCTCAAAATAACTCAACACACAGCCATTAATGTCTAAACCGCTGGCAACAAAAGTCAGTACACCCCTAAGTGAAAATGTCCACATTGGGCCCAAAGTGTCAATATTTTGTGTGGCCACCATTATTTTCCAGCACTGCCTTAACCCTCTTGGGCATGGAGATCACCAGAGCTTCACAGGTTGTCACTGGAGTCCTCTTCCCCTCCTCCATGATGACATCACAGAGCTGGTGGATATTAGAGACCTTGCGCTCCTCCACCTTCCGTTTGAGGATGTCCCACAGATGATCAATAGGGTTTAGGTCTGGAGACATGCTTGGTCAGTCCATCACCTTTACCCTCAGCTTCTTTAGCAAGGCAGTGGTGGTCTTGGAGGTGTGTTTGGGGTGGTTATCATGTTGGAATACTGCCCTGCGGCCCAGTCTCTGAAGGGAGGGGATCATGCTCTTCTTCAGTATGTCACAGTACATGTTGGCATTCATGGTTCCCTCAATGATCTGTAGCTCCCCAGTGCCGGCAGCACTCATGTAGCCCCTGACCATGACACTCCCACCACCATGCTTGACTGTAGACAAGACACACTTGTCTTTGTCCTCCTCACCTGGTTGCCCCCACACACGCTTGTCACCATCTGAACCAAATACGTTTATCTTGGTCTCATCAGACCACAGGACATGGTTCCAGTAATCCATGTCCTTAGTCTGCTTGTCTTCAGCAAACTGTTTGCAGGCTTTCTTGTGCATCATCTTTAGAAGAGGCTTCCTTCTGGGATGACAGCCATGCAGACCAATTTGATGCAGTGTGCGGCGTATGGTCTGAGCACTGACAGGCTGACCCCCCCCCACCCCTACAACCTCTGCAGCAATGCTGGCAGCACTCATACGTCTATTTCCCAAAGACAACCTCTGGATATGACGCTGAGCACGTGACCTCAACTTCTTTGGTGCACCATGGAGAGGCCTGTTCTGAGTGGAACCTGTCCTGTTATACCGCTGTATGGTCTTGGCCACCGTGCTGCAGCTCAGTTTCAGGGTCTTGGCAATCTTCTTATAGCCTAGGCCAGTGATGGAGAACCTTGGCACCCCAGATGTTTTGGAACTACATTTCCCATGATGCTCATGCACTCTGCAGTGTAGTGGAGCATCATGGGAAATATAGTTCCAAAACATCTGGGGTGCCAAGGTTCACCATCACTGGCCTAGGCCATCTTTATGTAGAGCAACAATTCTTTTTTTTTTTTTCAGATCCTCAGAGTTCTTTGCCATGAGGTGCCATATTGAACTTCCAGTGACCAGTATGAGAGAGTGAGAGCGATAACACCAAATTTAACACACCTGCTCCCCATTCACACCTGAGACCTTGTAACACTAACGAGTCACATGACACCGGGGAGGGAAAATGGCCAATTGGGCCCAATTTGGACATTTTCACTTAGGGGTGTACTGACTTTTGTTGTCAGCGGTTTAGACATTAATGGCTGTGTGTTGAGTTATTTTGAGGGGACAGCAAATTTACACTGTTATACAAGCTGTACACTCACTACTTTACATTGTAGCAAAGTGTCATTTCTTCAGTGTTGTCACATGAAAAGATAGAAGAAAAGATTTACAAAAATGTGAGGGGTGTACTTACTTTTGTGAGATACTGTGTGTGCTGATGGGGGTGGGGCACATACTCTCCTATCCTTCATTCCCCCACCATCAGCACACACAGTATCTCACAAAAGTAAGTACACCCCTCACATTTTTGAGTGAAGGATAGGAGAGTATGTGCTGATGGGGGTGGGGTGGGGGAGCAAAGCATAGCAGAGTATCTGCTGGCAGGGAAGAGAGGAGGGGGTGGAGTAAAGGATAGGAGAGCATGTGCTGCTGTGGGCGGGGCTCTTCTGGTAGTCAGTGTGAACGCAGTCATAGGTGTGTGCGGTCCCAGTCCCCTCCCCCCCTTTTTATTGAACCCCGGAGCCCCCCCTTACTATTTTCTATGGAGGGGGTTGTAGTCCAGCGTCCATCTCCAGGTGTCATTTGACTTTCCTCCCCATCCACATGGGGGGGTGACAGTATCATCAGACCGAACGTTCCTCCGTTTAACAAGAATCCCGCCGTGTTCCCATGGCAACCGCACTGATTTGCATCAAATCGGAGGACCGGCATAAAACTCACTGGGGAGAGAAATCAGCACAAGTCGCTGTAAATGTATAATGTACGCCGCGCCGCGCGTCCGCCGATTCCCGGACGCAGATCTGCAGAAGATTTACATTGTTTCTATTTGTAACGTCCATCATCATTAAAGCTGAACTCCGGGGAGACATGAAAGTCACAAATTCACGCCGCTCTGAATTCATTAATACTTCATTGAATGTCGCTTTTTTTTTTTTTTTTTATGCCAACTGAACATTACCTGGGCAGCAGAGCTCAGACTGGAAGAGGAGGAAGCAGCACAAGGAGCCAATCTGTCCATGTGCTGATAGGAGGAGAGAGCAGAGTGACAGTGACTGTACCGTCCTGTCACACTCCCACTTCTTGTTCTTAGTGTTTTGCAGGTTTCAGCACTGTGATAATTTGACTGACAATTACTCTGTCATGCAACATTGTATCCAAATGGATTTTCTACCATTTTATTGAGACAGATAGAGATTTATTTTGTATACTTTATTTTTTATAAACTATATGAAAGAAAACAAGAGTGAAAATTTAAAAATGAAGGTTCGCATTTCTTGAGACCCTAAAATGATATGGTCAGTGCGTCCTTTTTATGGTCAGTGGGCCACCTTTAGGGCCAATGCACCCCTTTTATAGTCAGTGCACCCCCTATATGGTCAGTGAGCCCACTTGTATGGTCAGTGTGCCTCCTTTATGGTCCGCGCACCCCCTAGATGGTCAGTGGGCCCCCTTTTATGGTCAGTGGGCCCCCTTTTATGGTGAGTGTGCCCTTTTTATTGTCAGTGGGCCCCCTTTAGGGCCAATGCACACCTTTTATGGCCAGTGCACCCCCTATATCGTCAGTGGGCCCCTTTTATGGTCAGTGCACCTCCTATATGGTCAGTCAGTGCACCCCCTATATGGTCAGTCGGCCCCCTTTCATGGTCAGTGTGCCTCCATTATGGTCAGTGGGCCTCCATTATGGTCAGTGGGCCCGCTTTAGGGTCAATGTTCCCCTTTTATGGTCCGCGCACCCCCTAGATGGTCAGTGGGCCCCCTTTTATGGTGAGTGTGCCCCCTTTTATAGTCAGTGTGCCTACTTTATGTACAGTGTGCCCCGTTAAGGGTCAGTGCACCCCTTTTATGGTTAGTGCTCCTTCTTAATGGTCAGTGCACCCCCTTTATTGTCATTGTGCCCTCTTTATGGTCAATGCACCCCTTTTATGGTCAGTGCGTCTCCTTTATTGTCAATGTGCCCTCTTTATTGTCAGTGTGCCCTCTTTAGGGTCAATGCCTCCTTTATGGTCAATGCACCCCTTTTTATGGTTAGTGCACCCCCTATATAGTCAGTGTGCCCCTTTTATGGTCAGCATGCCCTGGAAGGACTGTTGCAATATTGTAACCAAATCCCTCTGTCCCTTGCTACTCTTCAAATGTCCTTCTTCCTGCTCTGTGGTATAGACCCCCACCCCAAAAAAAACTATATTTTGTGTGTGTGTGTGTGTGTGTGTATATATATATATATACACACACACACACACACACACACACACACACACACACACACACACACACACACACACACACACTATAGGGGTGTATTAATAAAAAAATTGCACTGCTATTCATTCTGTGAAACTGCACGTACATTCGTTCTCTGAGTATGGGGACAAAAGCAAATGTCACTAGGCTATTGTCTCTCCAGGTCGAATATCATTCATTCACAGAGTAGAGAGCATCAGGAAAATACAGCCTTATGTCCACTAGGTGGCGCTGACGATCATAGCCAAAAAGTATTGCTCGCCTACAATCATCAGCTCCATCTAGGGGCCATAATGTGGTATTTTTCTGATTCACGCTATACTTTGTGAATGAATAACATTCGACTTGGAGAGAAAATAGTTTAATACCATTTCATTTTTGCCCCCCATTCACGCAGAATGAATGTATACGCCGTTTCACTGAACAAACAGCTCTGCAAATGCTTGAATAAATACACCCTTATGTAACTGCCTGACCTAAACCGCTTCTATAACTCGCTACCTGAATGGATGTGGTTAATATGGGTCGTTATGTGTGGGTGTTTGTGGTCACATTATGGCCACTAGAGGGAGCTGAGAATCATAGGAAATAAATACTATTACTGTACTATGAGGCGTCAGCGCCACCTGGCGGCCATAATGTGGTATTTTCCTGATCCACTTTCTGAGTGAATAACATTCGATCAGCAGTAAAAAAAAAAAAAGTTTAACCTCTTACACAACGGATCATGTGACCAACAGGCCAGCCAATCACGATGGGGCGGACTCTTTTTTTGCCACTGAATTGGCAACCCATTCATGTCAATGGACGCTGTGACGCAACACGCCATGACGAAAAATGCCGTGATACAACATGCCATGACGAAACACGCCGTGACGAAACACGTGCACCACATATAAAAAATAACAATGGGCCCCTCCTGGGTCTGAACTGCGATTGGTTTTCTGACACACACATGCAGATGTCTGCTCGATTGATTCAGAAATGACTCGGCCAAGTCAATATCAATCAAGTCGAGTCCTTCATTGGAGGGTCTTTGGTTGGCAATTTTTAAAAAAAATGTAATCTGATTAGTTTGGTCGTATTGAGCAATCGTGTCGGCGTGTGGCCGCCGCAAATGGATCCGCCTCCAATCGTGATTTTCGGTAAACGCTGCGTGGAAAAATCCCGCAGATGTTGTATTGTTGGATATGAATCGCTGGTGAATCCGTTGTTTGCAATTGCTCCGGATCGATCACAGATTGCTTTGTGTATGTCCACCTTCAGGCTAAAATCCCCTTTACCTGGCTATATGCTATATATAAAATCCGATTGTACAATCTCCTTTATACCGACCATACATTATACAATCTGATTGTACAATATCCTTTAAATTTTATAAAATCAGCCGATTCAGTAATAACCGTTCAGACCGGTCTTTGCATGGTTGCTGGTGAATCTAAAGGAGATTATACAATCAGATTGTATAGTGTATTGTCATTATAAATGAGATTGTACAATCAGATTGTATAGTGTGTTGTTTGATCTGTTGCTTTTAAAAAAAAAAAAAAACGTGTTTACTTCCACCCTGGAGAGGAAGTGATTGAATAATGCATGGTCAGCGTACAGCAGCTTGTATGGTCGGTAGAAAGGAGATTGTACAATCAGATTGTATAGTGCTTGTAAAAGAAAAAAAAAACATTTGTTTGATCCTTTGCTTTTAAAAATAAACGTGCAAACCGGAATGCAGGGAAAAAGCTACACAAGCTACTTTGCCGTGTTTTTGTCGCATGAAATGAAACGTGCGTTTCAAAAATCGCTAGTGGTGAATGGGACCTTGCGTTGCATTTCTGTGCGTTTGCATTGCAAAAAAATGCCGCCTGCTCTAACACAACGCACAAAAACACATGCGCACCGTTGCACCCGCACAGCCCGATGACAGGAATGACACCCCAAATGTGGCGAGTTTTTCGTCTGCGGTTAGAAATCTGCGCAAAGCTCGACACTCACAAAAGGTGCATGAGCTTTCTTCTGCCAGAAAATGAATGGGCGGTCCTAAGCGTGCGGCCCTTCAAAATGTGCAATATGTGCGCAACACCTGACGTCACGCGTCCCCCTGCAAGCGATCCGCCGCAACAAGGGCTCCCTGTAAGCGATCCACCTCAACAAGGGCCCCCTGCAAGTGACCCGCCACAACAAGGGTCCCCTGCAAGCGACCGCCCACAACAAGGGCTCCCTGCAAGCGACCCACCGCAACAAGGGCCCCCTGCAAGCGACCCACCTCAACAAGGGCCCCCTGCAAGCGACCCACCTCAACAAGGGCCCCCTGCAAGCGACCCACCGCAACAAGGGCCCCCTGCAAGCGACCTTCCACAACAAGGGCTCCCTGCAAGCGACCCGCCGCAACAAGGGCTCCCTGCAAGCGACCCGCCGCAACAGGGGCTCCCTGCAAGCGACCCGCCGCAACAGGGGCTCCCTGCAAGCGACCCGCCGCAACAGGGGCTCCCTGCAAGCGACCCACCTCAACGCCTGACGTCACGCGTCCCCCTGCAAGCAACCCACCTCAACAAGGGCTCCCTGCAAGCAATCCGCCACAACAAGGGCCCCCTGCAAGCGACCCGCCTCAACAAGGGCCCCCTGCAAGCGACCCGCCTCAACAAGGGCCCCCTGCATGCGACCCGCCTCAACAAGGGCCCCCTGCAAGCGACCCGCCTCAACAAGGGCCCCCTGCAAGCGACCCGCCTCAACAAGGGCCCCCTGCAAGCGACCCGCCTCAACAAGGGCCCCCTGCAAGCGACCCACCTCAACAAGGGCCCCCTGCAAGCGACCCGCCTCAACAAGGGCCCCCTGCAAGCGACCGCCTCAACAAGGGCTCCCTGCAAGCAATCCGCCTCAACAAGGGCTCCCTGCAAGCAATCCGCCTCAACAAGGGCCCCCTGCAAGCCACCCGCCTCAACAAGGGCCCCCTGCAAGCCACCCGCCTCAACAAGGGCCCCCTGCAAGCCACCCGCCTCAACAAGGGCTCCCTGCAAGCCACCCGCCTCAACAAGGGCTCCCTGCAAGCGACCCCCATCAACAAGGGCCCCCTGCAAGCGACCCCCATCAACAAGGGCCCCCTGCAAGCGACCCCCATCAACAAGGGCCCTCTGCAAGCGACCAGCCTCAACAAGGGCCCCCTGCATGCGATCCGCCTCAACAAGGGCTCCCTGCAAGCGACCCGCCGCAACAGGGGCTCCCTGCAAGCGACCCGCCGCAACAGGGGCTCCCTGCAAGCGACCCACCTCAACGCCTGACGTCACGCGTCCCCCTGCAAGCAACCCGCCACAACAAGGGCTCCCTGCAAGCAATCCGCCACAACAAGGGTCCCCTGCAAGCGACCCGCTTCAACAAGGGCCCCCTGCAAGTGACCCGCCTCAACAAGGGCCCCTGCAAGCGACCCGCCTCAACAAGGGCCCCCTGCAAGCGACCCGCCTCAACAAGGGCCCCCTGCAAGCGACCCGCCTCAACAAGGGCCCCCTGCAAGCGACCCGCCTCAACAAGGGCCCCCTGCAAGCGACCCGCCTCAACAAGGGCCCCCTGCAAGCGACCCGCCTCAACAAGGGCCCCCTGCAAGCGACCCGCCTCAACAAGGGCCCCCTGCAAGCGACCCGCCTCAACAAGGGCTCCCTGCAAGCAATCCGCCTCAACAAGGGCTCCCTGCAAGCAATCCGCCTCAACAAGGGCCCCCTGCAAGCCACCCGCCTCAACAAGGGCCCCCTGCAAGCGACCCGCCTCAACAAGGGCCCCCTGCAAGCGACCCGCCTCAACAAGGGCCCCCTGCAAGCAATCCGCCTCAGCAAGGGCTCCCTGCAAGCAATCCGCCTCAACAAGGGCTCCCTGCAAGCCACCCGCCTCAACAAGGGCTCCCTGCAAGCCACCCGCCTCAACAAGGGCTCCCTGCAAGCGATCCCCATCAACAAGGGCCCCCTGCAAGCGACCCCCATCAACAAGGGCCCCCTGCAAGCGACCAGCCTCAACAAGGGCCCCCTGCATGCGATCCGCCTCAACAAGGGCTCCCTGCAAGCGACCCGCCACAACAGGGGCTCCCTGCAAGCGACCCGCCGCAACAGGGGCTCCCTGCAAGCGACCCACCGCAACCAGGGTCCCCTGCAAGCGACCCGCCTCAACAAGGGCCCCCTGCAAGCGACCCGCCACAACAAGGGCTCCCTGCAAGCGACCCGCAGCAACAAGGGCTCCTTGCTCCCTGCCGCAACAAGGACACCCAAGGAGTAGCCCACCAGAAAAAGGGCACCCTACAAGTGACCTGGTGCAACAAGGGCACCCTGCAAGCAACCCAACAGAATAAGGGCACACTGTCGAGCATCAAACTACAGCAAGGGCACCCTCACGCATCCCAGAAGAGCAAGGGCATCCTGCAAATGACTCACTACAACAAGGGCACCTAGTGAGCATCCCAAAAGAACAAAGGCACCCTGAGTGACCTGACGCAACAAGCGCACCCTGCGAGTGACCTGATGCAACAAGGGCACCCTGCAAGCAACCCACCAGAACAAGGGCACCCTGCAAGCAACTCATCAAAACAAGGGTTCCCTGTGAATGACCCACCAGAACAAGAGAACCCTGCAAGCTTTCCACTACAACAAGGGTACCCTGCGATCATCCCACCTGAACATGAGCACCCTGTGAATGACCCAGAACAAAGGCACCCTGTGAATGACCCACCAGAACAAGTAAACCCTGCGAGCTTTCCACTACAGCAAGAGCACCCTGCGATCATCCCACCTGAACAAGAGCACCCTGAGACGAATATCACCGTCTGCCTACACTGCAAGTGACCCACTTCAGCAGGGGCACCCTGCGAACGTCCCAGCACAACAAGAGCACCCTGCGAGCAACCTAGGAGAACAAGGACACCCTGGGACAACCTAGCAGAACAAGGACACCCTGCAAATGACCCACCACAATAGGGGCACCCTGCGAGCAACTGCAATAAGGGCACCCTGAAAGCTTCCCGCCCTAACAAGAGCACCCTGCGAGTACCAACTAGAATAAGGGAGAACAAGGGCACCCTGCAAGCATCCCACCACAACAAGGGCACCCTATGAGTGTCCCACTGCACGAGCACCCTGTGAACAACCCACCCCAATATAGATACCCTGCAAGCGACCTACCAGAACAAGGCCACCCTGTAAGAAACCCACCCTAATAAGGGCATCCTGAAAGCGACCCACCACAACAAGGTCACCCTACGAATGGCCCACCACAAGGGCACCCTATGAGTGTCCCACTGCACAAGCACCCTGTGAGAAACCCACCCCAATATAGATACCCTGCAACCAACCTGCCCTAATAAGGGCACCCTGAAAGTGACCCACCACAACAAGGGCACCCTACGAATGACCCACCACAAGGGCACCCTATGAGTGACCTACAACAACATGGGCCCCCTACGAGCGTCCCACTACAACAAGGGCACCCTGTGAGTGACCAACCACAACAAGGGTGCCCTACAAATGACCCACCACAAGGGCACCCTATGAGCAACTCACCACAACAAGCACCCTATGAGTGACCTACCACAACAAGGGCACCCTATGAGCGTCCCACTACAACAAGGGCACCCTGTGAGCAACTCACCCTAATAAGGGCATCCTGCAAGCGACCTGCCACAACAAGGGCACTCTATGAGCGTCCGACTACAACAAGGGCACCCTACGAGTGACCTACCACAACAAGGGCACCCTGCAAGCAACCCACCACAAGGGCACCCTACTATGAGTGACCTACCACAACAAGGGCACCCTACGAGTGACCCATCACAACAAGGGCACCCTACGGGCCACGCACCACAACAAGGGCACCCTACGAGCAACCCACCACAACAAGGGCACCCTACAAGCAACCCACCACAACAAGGGCACCCTATGAGCCACCCACCACAAAAAGGGCACTTTACGGGGAACCCACCACAACAAGGGCACTTTACGGGCAACCCACCACAACAAGGGCACTTTACGGGCAACCCACCACAACAAGGGCACCCTACGAGCAACCCACCACAACTAGGGCACCCTATGAGTGTCCAACTACAACAAGTGGACCCTGCGATCAACACACACCAGCAAGGAAACCTTATGAGCGTCTGACTACAAGGGCACCCTACGAGTGTCCCACCACAACAAGTGCACCCTGCGAGCGTCCCACCACAACATGTGAGCGATGCCAACCCAGGAGCATTTCCTGAGCTTTGTGTCCCTCCACCCACCCCCCCTACAATAAGAGGAATCTCCCCTTCTGCCTCCTCTTGTCTTTTGTTGTCCTTTCAGCCTATGGCTGCTCCGGGTCCCTCCCAGCCTCTTCCTCCTCCTCCCCATCCCCTGTATTCATGAGAGCCAGAGTGAGCGAGGAGCAGCCCTAGAGAGCTGGAGGGGGAAGGGTGCAGGACAGGCCACCTCCTGGGGCCTCATTGTGGGAGACACATAGAGAAGAGGGGGGGGGAGTGTGAGAGGACTGGAAGGCTCCTGTAGGGACCCACCAGCACAGGGCCCAGCACACAACAGGCCAGGAGCAGCCATTGTTGAGGAAGAGAGCCCAGCAAACAAAGGCCCGGCCTCCCCTCCCCAGCCTCCTGCCCCCTCAGCCTGCCATTATCTCCAGGCCCAAAGCCTGCAACCACATTGCATTCCAAACCTGACATTGGTTTTCTTTTTCTTTTTGAATTTTTGGATTTCCTCCCTCACGGCAGACATGTCTACGCTCCCGGTGTAGGGTTGTTTATCCCTTTTTTTTTTTTTCTCTTTTACCCCCCCCCCCATCCTGTTTTGGGTGCTTTGTTTCTTAAGGTAAGTGCATGTATGCTTTTGTATGTAAGAGGGGGAGGGGTGGTTGGGGGTCACTTTAAGGGGGTGCACCTACAAGTGACGGAGGCCTGCGAACGCATTGTATGTAAAATGGGGGAGGGGTAGTTAGGCTGGTGGTGGGTCACTTTAAGGGGGGGGGGGGGTTCACTTTTAAAGGGGTTTACCTACATGTGTCGGAAGCCTGTGTACACTTTGCTTTGTATATGAAAACTGGTCATGGGGGAGGGTTAGTTGGGCTGGTTGGGGGTCACTTTAAGGAGGGGGGGGGTCACTTTAAGGGGGTGCACCTACAGGTGACGGAGGCCTGCGAACTTATTGTATGTAAAACTGGCACTGAGTGTAGGGGAGGGATAGTTGGGGTCACTTTAAGGAGGGGGGGGGTTTCACTTTAAGGGGGTGCACCTACAGGTGACGGAGGCCTGTGAACACACTGTATGTAAAACTGTCCCCGAGGGTAGGGGAGGGGTAGTTGGGCTGGTTGGGGGTCACTTTAAGGAGGGGGGGGTTCACTTTAAGGGGGTGCACCTACAGGTGACGGAGGCCTGTGAACACACTGTATGTAAAACTGACACCGAGGGTAGGGGAGGGGTAGTTGGGCTGGTTGGGGGTCACTTTAAGGAGGGGGGGTTCACTTTAAGGGGGTGCACCTACAGGTGACGGAGGCCTGTGAACACACTGTATGTAAAACTGACACCGAGGGGAGGGGTAGTTGGGCTGGTTGGGGGTCACTTTGAGGAGGGGGGTTCACTTCAAGGGGGTGCACCTACAGATGATGGAGGCCTAAAAATGCATTGTTTTGTATGTAATGAATTCACTGGGGGGTGGGGTAGGGTTAGTTGGGCTGATTGGGGTAACCCTAAGGGAGGGGGGGGATCACTTTAAAGGGTGCACCTACAGGTGACGGAGGCCTGTGAACGCATTGCTTTGTATGTAAAATGGGCAACGGGGGGGGGGGGGGGGCGGAGGAGGGGTTGTTGGGCTGATTGGGGTAATTCTAAGGGGGTGGCACTTTAAGGGGTGCACCTACAGTTGACGGAGGCCTGCAAACGCATTGCACTGTATCTATAACGGGCAACGTAAATGCAAAGGGGGTGGTTGGGCTGGCGGGGTAGACTTTAAAAGGGTGCACCTACAAGTGGGGGGGGGGCGCTGCAAATGCATTGTTTTGTATGTAAAATGGTGGTGGTGGTGGGGGGGGTCATGCACAAGTGACAAACTCATCGCCTTCCAGGCCTCTCATAACAATAAAGTTTGCGTTTCATCTTTTTTTTTTTTTTTTTTCTTAAAGCGATAGGCTGGATTTAGTGACGCGCTATCTTTTTATTATTGATTCCTGTACTTTTGTATTTGATCCGTTCTGTGATTTTATACGACTGTGAATCCTCCGGGGGCAATAACTTTTGATACGTACGGGGGGGGGGGGGGGGGGAGCGGTGATCCTAGAAATGCGCGCCCCCCCATGTAGATCTGAGTTTATTATGAGTCACAAAGCCTCCCCTGTGGAGGTGATTGGGCGATTGTACGTTCGCAGGGCGCACACATTGGCAGACGGAATGGAAATTGCGCCTCCATGAAGTACCGGTTTGTGTGACTTGCGAACGTTCGGTTGGTTTAATAGAAAATTATAAATCTTAGTTGCAGAGATCGATATGTCTGGCGATGAAGCATCAGGTTAAATAAAATGATATGTATATTACACACACACACAATGCATCCTTACAGCTGAATTCCAGGTGTCCTGTCACTTTAAATGCTTCTGTTGGGTCAGCTTGGCCCGAACAAAGTATTTAAAGTGACAGGACGCCTGAAATTCAGCACCCATGCTACAATCTTTGTACAATTCAGCTTTATACTTCTCAAAACTTTTGTAATATAATGGACCTACCAATCAGACGGGCCCTTGTTGGTGGTGGATCTGCCCGTACGATCGGATTGTGATGTGTATGGTCTGCTCTAGCTGTATAAGCAGACAACCCGAGAGCGTAGGTGTTATTAGAACTGTAATGTCTGTGTATGCGGGACCGACAGGTTAGATGCCGTTCGTATTTCGTAATTTTTGTTAAGCGATTTAACGTGCATTTCCATGTGTTGCGCATAGGGCAGCCCATTCACTTAAGTGGGAGCGACAAAGGAGCTCCAGGACCATTTTTTTTTTTTTTTTCTTTGAACCAAGCGCATTTGGCGACTCTCATCTTGACGTGATTTTCGTGTATTTTGTTGTGCGACAATCGCAGCAAAATCGCACTGCGTTTGGGTGCCATTAAGAAACATTGGCACCGCAAGCGCGTCGTGTGTTTTGCCGCAATTTTTGGCCGGAATTTTGTGCCTTGTACCAGGAAGTGTTTCTCTCTTCTTCTTTTTTTTTTTTTTTTTTTTTTTTTTTTTTTTTTTTTTTTTTTTTTACATGATTTTTGCATGTTGCTCATAACAAAATCATTCCATGCTTGGGGTGCAAGTGTGATTTAGAATTGTGGGTAGAAAGGCGGTGATTCTACTCGCAATTCCTAATCGGTAAGTGTGCACGGGGCCTTGTAATGTGAAAGGAAGGGGGAGGGGGTGATGTGTACAAATTTAATTCTTTTATATGATGCAAATGTTTTGTTTCATGTAACTTTTCCATCAAAACAATAACACAATGTATCAAAACACACCAGAGCACTTTGTATCACTTTGTATGACTCGGCCTGAATGACTCTGAACTAATTTCCTCTCCTTTTGTACAACGCCACCAAATATGTCAGCCCTTCATCCAGTTGGTGCTCACCGCTGACTTTATTCTGCTGGTGGCCACTTATGCCTGGATATTTGCAGACGTGTTATAATTTGTCATTATTATTATCCCCTTTGCGCCGACCATATGCAAATTTGCGTTCATGGCTTGAAAAGTT